>NC_064669.1:6526533-6587690 GCF_943734685.1 Anopheles coluzzii | reverse complement strand
ATTAAACTTTTCCGCTGCTCACTTGAGATTAACTGCTCGTGCAGCCGGCAAAGCCCCCACGCGGACCCACGAGGGGCTCGTGGCTTTGTGGCCTAGAGTTATCCTGCTCCCACCTTCTCCCCCGCTCTGTTCACCGTGATTGTTTGTGCTTCTTTTGTGTGGCTTTTCCCTCCCCTCGGTTAGTGTGTCCCCAGCATTGTCAGTAAATCCCTGAAATTCATGCATAAACTACTCGGCCACAATACAGAAGGAAAGCAAAAAAAAAGGCCGCCACTTCCTCCCCGACAACTTCAACCACTCGAGGGAGGGGGGGGGGGAGGGAGGCTGGGGACACTCAAGAACCCGATATGGTGCAGTGCGAACCCTCCCCCCTGGAACGCTCCAATATCTTGTCAAAGCCTCCCGTGTCCTGTGTGGGGCGAAAACTTTTCCCTCCTGACAGTGACAGTGACAGCTGGGTAGCCCCGGATTGCCAGGGAGGGGGGGGGGAGGGGGGAGGAGGGGCGTGTTTGATGAAGTTGTGTTCCACGAGCCGGCGACGAGTGACTCCACAAGTACTCTTGCTCGCTCGAGGGCCCATCGCTGGAGCGCTTTCAACGCATCCGGTTTCCGTTCCTTGGGGCGTCTCCGCGAGTCCGACACACACACACACACGGACGTAATCCAGTGTAGACCGTCGCTCGTCATGCGGTCGACCCAAAAATGACGTGCACGTACGCCCGCTCCAGAGGGAAGAAAGAGAGAGAGAGAGCGAGTAAGACAGAGCGAAAGGCAACGAACAGCCAAAGATGGTGATGAAAGCGGCGAAGCTACTAATAAGTGGCAAACGAAAAGCGACTCAAAGGGTGGGGGGAAGGGGAGGAAACGTATGAAGTGCGGAAAAGTGGGGAGCGGGGTCGGAGCGGGACTAACACACTAATCCACTGTGCAGCAATCTGTTGGACAAACGTGGGAACTTTTCGGAATGATTTATAGCTTATTTATCAACGCATCCGGACGGAACTATCTGCCTAAGCATTTTCCCACCCCACAGCGCCACGGCCGCTTTTCACAGCCAGCGCGGCAAGTCCTGGTCACTGTGGTACGGCATTATGAGACCGGCCGGCCGTCGTCAGGCCCCTTCCCCGGGGCTTCCACCGTTCCGCTGTGACAGTGATACAGTGCGCAGTGGCTGCCCTCCCCGCCGGGCGTGAGTGACCGTTTGTTGTTTGCGTTTCGCATTGTGGCGAGCGAGCGGGGCGGGGTGGTACGCACCAACCACCCGGCCAACCTGTCAGATTTGGCTTTTTATCTTTATTGTCGTTCGATTTAGCTTCGGGCCGGGCCGGGTCGTGCGGCTGGTCAGCCGCGTGACGATGGTCTCTAAACTCTTCACACTATTAATGAATGCGTGTTGCCTTGCCTGGGGGTGGGGGGAGGAAGGGTGAATGGGGTCGGAGTGGTGCCGTTGTGATTTGCTCTGGAGGTGGGCGGGTGTTTGCTGCTTTGTGGGGCGAGTAAACACAACGGCTCAAAGGATTGAACGGCATTGCCTGGGCTAGGAAAGCGGCCGGTGGTTGATTTGGTTTTGGCTTTCTTTGCAGCAAGCGGTGTAGAGCAGCTTAGCATGCCTTAAGAGGTGACGATTGTATGGCGGGTTGCATAGCTTCAGGGTTTAGTTGTGTTTACTTGTTTAAGTGTTGTTGTATGCGAGCGAATTCTATTGCAGGGTAATCGCACTCGTACGAGCATACAAAGGTAACGCTATACTGAAAAAACGCCTGCAGGTATGCAAACAAAGCACAGAAGCAGCTTGTTTCATGTTATGAATCTTATTTGCCTTAGTAACAGGATGTATGCTATGTGAAAGATTATGCAAAACAGATGATGTAGAAAATGAAGTGAAAAACAAAATAAGAAACTTTCATGTTCTACCTTAAATAATTCCTCCACACATCGATTTCTCTTTGACAGTGCTTTGAATCAATGCTCAATTTAAGACAATTTTTTTTGAACCGAAGTCAATAATGAGATAGCTACGAAATTGATGATGTTTTACCATAAGCTCTTTGTTTTGCAAGTGGTTTATTAAAATTAATTTCCTTATTTTTGTCTTTTTTCTAGATTTTTTATTTATTTTACAATTGTACCACTAAAGGAACAGCAAAAATCCTTGCTCGGGCAGTGGTTCTAGTAATTAAATCAGCATTAATAAATAAATTTGTTTAAAAAAAATAAATCAGGACCAATTCGATTACTCGTATTGCTTTTACAAAAATATATCCAAAGTTTATCCTTGATCAAACAAACAGTCAAGCTCAAATAAAGCACACCTTTGCCGCTCTGGATTGGATAAGGATATTCTACAGTGCTATGTTCAACATTTTCTTCGCTGAAAGTAATACATTTCAGACGATTGATTTACGTCAAAATTTGATGCTATGACAGCACTCCTGGCTATTATTATAGGACAAATTGCAAACCTCACATCGATCTTAATTATATACAGTTTTTTTAGACTACCACTACGAACAGAAACACTATGCGACAACTATAGAAGCGAAATTTAGAATGAAGTAAGACACAAATTGCCGCATAATTACGATTGAAATGCGCATCACCCGTGCATCACAGCATACATGCAGACGTGTAGTCTTCATTGGTGTATGCATTCAGGCGCTTGGCAAAGGTGCAAAGGTGAAGAGAATACTTTTACCGAAAAAATGCCTATTACATAGCATAATTTTGCACACATTCAGGCGTCTAGCGATTGCAGACGATTATTCTTTATGTGAATGATGGTTCACGTAGTTTGCAAATTTTAAAGCGTACGTTAAAGCACAACTTGTGCAATGCAAAACATTCATGCTAAAGCTTTAATATGTTCCGGGCAGCATGGTAGGGTAGCATGCCTTACGCTCTACTGTCAATCGCCTCTTTCAGACTTTCCAGCGTAACAGTGACAGCAGCACGAATCAGCGTAATCGGGATGATACTTTCCGCTTGCCCGCCGGCCCCAAAAGGATGGTCGGGCTCAAAAAGGCGGCAGTGGTGGGTCAGGCATCCGGGACCGTGCTGCACCGTGATTGATTGATTTGCCACGGGGGCCTGCATTCGGGGCCAGCCTGCCCCGGGAAGCGGAGGGCACTCAAAGCCACTCAGTGCAATTGCAGCACCGCCCGACCATTAATCGTCCGACCGGGCGAAACGGGCCAAATCAATGTAATAATGTGATTGAATTGATAGATCGATGCTCGCCCGCTTGCCGCCCATCGGCCGGCTCGACCTGCTGCCGGCGGTGGAAACGGTTGCTTCAATTAGGAAAATGGCGCAGCTAGATGCGGCAAGTGTACGGCTTTCGAGCTCTCGATTTCCGAGCGCGTCAACGAACTGTTCGCTGGGGACGTGACAGGGACGAAAATTCGGATGCGCTGCCGTGGTGGCAGAAAGCGTTGAAAGACGGACCAAAGTATGTGTGCCTTCCCTTTGTGTCCTGGTGTAATTGGTCGAGCGAATACCTGACCGCAAATTAAATTTCACACCCCACCAGTGCACCGGCGGGTTGGACGCTAAAAGTGATTGCAACTCGGGTGAAATGACGGCAGAACAAAGGCTGCATCCGAAGTTAGTTGCAGCCATGCGCGACCACTCGAACCTGGTGCTGGTGGATGGGATTTCTTCTTGCACAGGTAACCTAATTATCTGCAACGGAGAGCTTTCTTTGCCGGGCTCATGTTCACCCTGATTTTTATGCTTCTGTCTTACCCAATTTTTCTCTACGCTATCCATTTGCCTTTGGGGAAAAAAACCTCCCAACACATTCAAACAGATCGCATTTTTCCCAAATTGGCCGGAACTCACTGCGAGGGACGGGATTTCTTGCCAGTTTTCCTTTCCCATCCGTTGCCACCTTCATCGCATCGTTAAAGTGCGCTCAACGATGCATCAGCAATTGTCGCACCGACTCGAACCGAGCGGTCCAGGCTCGGAATTTTCTGCCAGCGAAATGGGGGGGGGGGGGGGAACGGAGGAAGCAGGGACGTGGGCCAGCCAGCCGGAAACTGCCGATTGACGCTAACTGCCAAAAGTGTGCGCGCGGGTGCATTTTAATTGTGACATTCCGTGCCTGCCGGCTAATAGAACAATGGCCGAGGGTTTGTGTGTATGTGTGTGTGTGTGTGTGTGTTTTCCATCTTTTGTTGATACCCGTTCCTACCTCTCACCCAGGGTGGTGGCACCCCATTGCCCAGCAATCGTTAATATCAATTATGGAGCGTTCTCAATGCTTCGTTCGCTGCAGCCATTCGGGATGCGGCTAACATCGCCTAAAGTTATGCAATCGAATGAGCAAGCGAGTCCTAAAACGGAAAGCGAAAGGGCAGCTAGAATTGAGAGAGAGAGGGAGAGAGAGAGAGAGAAAGAGGGAGAGAGAGAGAGAGAGAGAGAGAGAGAGAGAGAGAGAGAGATCGACGCTGAACCAATTTTAAAACAAAACGATTTGGCTAGAAGAGAGCAAAAGAAGAAGAAGAAGAAGAACAATAACTTCGTCGCAAACGATTCGATTATTTAAATGTGATGAGAAAGAGAGAGAGAGAGAGAAGGGGACGGAAAAAAATGGTTCAAGATTATTACGAAGTTAGTTGAAACCTTCCCCGGCCCTAGCTCTGCGTTCGCCAAACTCATGTAATTGCGTTATCGGCAACCGATAAACTAATTACTACCGGTTGAGCAGCACGTGAGATCGCTTGGCAGCTAAAGCAATGACAGCGAAGGAGTGTATTCGTGTTTTTTCTACGGCACAACACACAACCGACACGTTTAAGACAATTTGTTTCGTCTTAAAACTCTCGAAGCTCCGAAAGCTTCCCTTTCGATAGATATATTCACTACATGCCGCCTACATGTATGCAATCTTGCCCGAACAAGCTGAGACCTATTCAGCATGCTTAACATGAGTGTAAAGAGCAGGCAAAGGAGCAAACACAAAAACAAAAAACCAATAGGCCACAGCAGCAGCGGTAACTTTTCGAAACTTTCCCCTCGCGACAAGCGACAAAAGGTCACTCGGTTTTGTCTTAAGGAAGGTCTTGGGGCAAAGTTTGATTCGCCCCTCGCGGTGGCGGACCCTGGCGCTAATAACCAATTTACCCAGCACCGGCGACACCCTCTGCACCAATCGATACGCTTAGGTGGTGGTGGTTAACGCTGCTTTTGTTGCTGTTGTTGTTGTTGTTGTTGTTGTTATTGGCCTTCTTTTCTCGCTCCTCCTCGCCGCTTTCTCCCCTCGCTCGCGGCGTTCACAACCTGTTGTGCGTCCAGCAGCGGGGACGCGGTAGCGGGCGGGAAAGTTTCAGTTCATTAGAGCTTTGAGGGTGAGTTGAAGTGTAGTTGCGCTTTGCCGCCACTGCCTGCTCGCACCAACCTGCCATCCGGCGCTCGCCGCTCCCTGCCCGATGATAAACAGATTGTCAACGAAGGTGGGTACATCGAAAGTTTTGCTTTGCCGGATTGTTTGCAAAGGTTCTGGGGTCAGGTCCCCGGGTGTACCTCGAGTCTCGCTGCACTCCCACCCCCCCTTCGGGCCCGTCTGCTTTTGTAATGAACACATAAAGTTTGCGCTCTCCGGGCGGGTGGCGAGAGCTGGCAGAGTTGCTGTCAGCGTGCTGGAACCATATTGACCAGCGTAGGTCGGGTGTATGTATGTTATTTCATTAAGAAAACCACAGCAAACTTCTTTCGCCGGGTTGGCTTTTTTTCTGTCCCCCCCGCACACACTCTTTCTCTCTCTCTCTCTTTTTCGTTCACTTGCGCGCTCGCTCGCATTTCCAAATTCGCCCTTTCAAAGCAAACCATTCCGTGCTGAAACGGTTGGCTTTTCGGGCAGGGTGTAGCGTTGCGGAAGCGCTCAAAGAGTGCAAATGGGCTACTGTGTGCGGTGGCTGCACTTCCGTTCGCTTTTTGTTGTTCGGCAACAGAAACCACTGCTCGAACTTCGAGCTACTTCGAAGGTTTAGTGCCACTCGGCACGCCTCACCACGCGCGGCAAAGAGGTGCTGCTTGCGCTTAAGCTTTCGAGCTGCTGCTAACAGTAACAAACCTTTTCAGCAAGGACACACACACACAGTGCGGGAGTGGGTTGAAACAGTGGTCACGTGCGGAGGGGGAAATTGTTTCACTTTGCTGTTGGACATAAAGTTTACCTTAATTTCACTAAAGTACTCGGAGAAAATTAGTTACGAAAACCGACCGAAACTGGCCGGTCGCTGTGGCGGCAACCATGCACTCCTTTACGTATCCACTCGATCCCCCCCCCCCCCCTACCCCGTCCTTTGGACAAGCAAAACAAACACCGTGCCGTACTGTGTGTGTGTGTGTGTGTGCCGACTGGTCGAGTGTAAATTGTCCCGAACGCGCCCGTTACTATCGACCGGGCTGGGCTGGGGAGCGAGAAGTTCAAATCACTTTTCCACAGCTGCTCCGAAACACTGGTTAACCTTTAACATCTTTTAAAATCACACATAGCTACACACACACACACACCCAAAGAGATTCGCACAGGGAAGCTTAGCTGTTGCGAGCTGGAGAGGAATATTTACATAACAACACAATTAAACCTTCCCAAAGGTGCCATATCGGCCAACTGGCCCTGCAGGCACAGAGAGACACACACAAGTTGCGCCTGAATTGCTGCAGTAATCACCGTGCGGTTTTCCCAGTTCGGGAAGGGGTGTCCAAGTAATGGGAGAAAAAGAGAAACAAAAAACACTGCTTCAACCCTTGAATGTCCAATTCAAACGGAGCTGGAATTGTGCTCAGTTCCTGGACCGGTATAGACTTAAGTAGAGATTCAGGAACTGTTTCATGACCACAATGAAGTAGTAGATAGCGCTTTAACCAGTGCAGATTCAGTATCCGTTCTATGATACGGGTACGGGTACAAGATTCGTTCCATTAACGGTACGGGTTCGGCATCAATTGAAGGGTTCGGGAACTGTTATTAGATATACTGGGATCTGAAATCAGTTCCAGATCCGTTACAGGTTCACGGGTAGCTTTAGGAACAGTATAGGTTCAGTATCCATCTAATACCATACCAGGTTCGGAAACAGTTCCTTAATGGATTTGGGTTCGGAGTCAGTTCCAGGATTGGTTCGGGATCGCATAAGGAAAGGGAACGAGATCGGGAAGTTACAGGTTTTGTACAAATTTCGGATCAGTTACATTTTCGATGTGGACTCGGAACCAGTTCCTGGACTGTTATGGGTTCAAAAGCAGTTCCAGGAACTGAATAGGTAAAGGGGTTTGTTGTAGATTCAGTATGGATTCGAGAACAGATCCGAGACCAGTATGGATTCGAGAACAGGTCCAGGGCCAAGTATGGATTCGAGAACAGTTCCTAAACTGGTAGAGGTGCAGAATCAGTTTTAGCACCTCAACGAGTTCGAGTTCGTCAGATCCAGGAACTGTATGTGTTCAGTAGCAGTTCCTATTACCGTATAGCGTCGGGATCAGTTCCGGAGCCATAATTGGTTTGGAAGCAGTTCCATAGATGGTTTGAGTTCGGAATCATTGGCAAGATTGGTAGTGGTTTGTTATCAGTTCCAGGTTCTGGGGCAATTTTGGATCAGTTCCATAATCGGTTTGGTTTCGGAATCAGTTACCGGTATAAGTTCGTACAGGCATGGATTTTCATGCACCTTGAGTTAAGGAGTCCCAAGGAATTGCTTTGCGTCGCCTTGTTGGTGGGGAAAATCGACAAGTTCTTACGAATATATGGTTCCATTGTGTGTCTCTTTCCCCTGTACAATTGTAGCTTTATAATTAATATTCACCTTACTGTATGCACGTGTAAATGCAACTAAAAAGCCTATTATGAAAATGTCAGAAAAACGCAATGCTTCTCTTCAGTAGCATTCAGTAAAACAATGCGATGGAAAACGATAACATGATAGGCTACAGAGTAAAAAGAAACCTTGCAATAGCCACAAATTTTCAGATCATTTCGCAACACATTAAAAAAGGAACCGATTCCATCCCGCGTTGCGGGAAATACTGTTGCTGCTTGACTACTGAAATTGATAGCATAACTAACCATGATTCTTTTTTATGCCTCTGTGCTACCATGAACAATTACACCCGAATGAGAACGAGTGAGAGTAAAAATGTAATTACCAATTCGAAATAGAACATCAAATTACCACAGGAGTCGGTGGAGAAAACAATAAAAAAAAACTACAAAATATATTAATTACTGGAAACTCCATTGAATGAAACCTTCCAATTGCGCACGTTATGTTCGGACTCGAGTAAAGCCCGAAGCCCCGTAAAAAGGCCATTGGCTGGTAAAAAATATATTTAAAGCAATATTTTCTTTATTTTTTGTTAAATGATTGGTTTAAACGTCAAACGCCAAGACCATTTTACAGTCGAACGAGGTACCATTATCAACTTACGCTCTACATATCTGTGCATCAGTTTTTTTTCCTTTCTTTCTCCAGAACCTTTAAAAACACTGTTGTGTGATGATGATTGCATACATTTAGGAGTTACTTCCACCAAACTATTTAATAGATGCATGATTTGCCGAAACATTAGATTTAAAACCCTTTTTTTTTGGTTGCTTTTACCGGTTGAAACCACCCACGTGAAGGGTTTACCAGGGGTGTCGGATCGTTTTTCTTGCCGTCCAATAACAAACACATCCATCCATTCCGTGTATCGCTGCCCGAACGTTATTGCTTACCCGCTTGCCGCCCCTGACCGACCGACCGAAACGTCCGCTCTGCTGCTTTCCCTTACTGCTGCTCACAGCACAATGGATCCTCCTCATCCTCCTCTCCACCGCCCTTCACATCGCTCCACCGACTCGTCCCGTGCCGCGCCCTGCAGATGAAGAAAATTTTGCATTCATGCACTGTGTTTACGGTACAGATTGCAGGAGTAATTTAATTAAAACTAAATAACTATATCAAACCGGTTCCCCGTTGCCCGTCGCCTGAGGGTCTTGGTGCTTGCTGCACTCGCTGGTGCATTCTACGGCTTGGTGCGCTGGCCCGACTTGTCGCCGAGGTGTATTCTTAATCCACCCAAGAAGGTTTTGGGCAATGCCGGCGCACGTGCACAAGCGGGCACTGCTGACCACAGCGCGCTCGCTGCAGTGCAGCTGGCTGTAGCAGTACATGGAGTACATGGTCGTATTAGTTTTTCGTGTGTTTGTGAGTGTGTGTGTGTGGGGGGGGGGGGAGCCATTATGTTTGTGTTCATGTTAATTTAAGCCGCAAGCACGCTGGTGACTGATAAAGAGAAACAACCCCGAGGATCGGGAAGGTTATTTCATGGGAGGGCGGGCGTCCGATTATTCAACCGAAGTCGACGGCCGAAAGGGTCAAACGCGCCGAACGGACGCTTTGTGCGCTTGTTCGCGCGTACTCGCGCAAACTTCCGGGAAGTGTACGATGCCCCGCAAACTTCCACAGCAAAAGCCAGCAGGCCCGCGCGCGCGCAAGTCCTCGCCGGTGTGCTGGGATGGGAAGGTAAATCAACGCATCTCACGCAAGACGTCAATGTCAAATTTGATGGCAAAGTTTTCACACCCAGCGCCCGGGAAACTACGTCACGAATTGGCCCCGGTTCGGTCGGTCTCGAAGCGCCTCGTGTACTCTCGTCGTCGCCGTCCTTGCTGGCCGTGGGAGGGAAACGAGTTAATGAACTCCCGGCACGCGTCGACCCGGGTTGAGGAGGGGTTGCGTGGTGGTGGTGGTGGTAGTGGGCTTGTGATGAGGGTTTTCATGATTGTCACGCTGGCGCGATGCTCCGGTCGGACGGGTCCGGTTTTCAATTCCCCGAAGGAATTGCGCCGTTGTGCGGTAAACGAGCTTGTGAGGAGAACATCATTCCAGCATCGTTATGTTCTATGGCACACACACACACACACACACACATGAGGATAAGAAACACGAGCGCACACACACACAGACACACAGCAGGTCAGCAATAACGGTACGGAATTTACAGCCCTAAACCGTGAACGTGCAAAAGCCACAAAATGAACCATGCCAACCTGGTCCGCGCCTTTTTCCCTCTCCGTTTTCTTTTTTTTTTTTCGTTTGCCAATTTTATCCCCCCCTTCTCGGGATGAAGCCGCACAAGGGAAAGGGAAACCACCCGGAACAAGCTAAATCCTTCCCTTGTCAGAAGCCTCACATTCACCCGGCACCGGGAAGAGTTCGGAGCCTGGCACCGGACCGGCAGCCCGGTAATTGAGCACGTCAAGTGGGTGACGCTGTGCTCTGTGGTGCCCTATCCCTCCTCCAAAAAACGCCCAGCGAGTTGATTTTGTCCGAGAAAACACCGGGCGGTGCCGGCCGGGCTTGTGGATCAGTTACCACCGGTAACGCGCTGCCGCGGGAGGTTCGGCTCCATGTTTGATTGATTGTTCGTTGGCCTGCGTTGCGCCGCTGCGGCATGGGGAAGCAGCGCAGGCACGTACATGAAATTTCCCCGGTGGGAGCTCGTAAAATGCCGAGATTTTCCCACACCCGGCAGCCCTCTGCGCGTAACCTCTGCCAGCTCGGTTTTTGTTGGGTGCGTCGGGATTTGCGAGAAGACGGTTTTCACCCGAACACGAGGCGAACGAAACGTGTTTAACCGACGCCATAAAGCTGACGGGGGGTGAGGCGAATTTTTGGGACGCCCAGTTTCAACCATCGCTTTGGCACGCGGGTGGGGCCGGCGTTTAGCTGTGCTGCTGTGTCTGCACAGTTCATCCAGTGCACCGTAAAGGTATTACACCGTGTTTTTTTTTTTGCCCGATGGAGCGAAGAATCGAGACGAGGCACTTTAAGAGCAAGCAGCAAGCTTCACCAAACATTTTTGTGGGAGCTATCATTGTTTATAGTTATTGAAGATTTTATTGAAAATCACTCAATAGAATAAGATCAATGCTGGATGCGACTTGATGCATAATAAAGTTCAAAAATAGTGTCGCGTAAAGAATCAAGGCTGATTGAGGCTCAAGGTTTACTAAAGCACCATAGTGAGTAAGGCTCCAATCTAACTGAGATCCCAAGAAACGCTGAGTTTCAATATCATTTCATTTGAGCATAATATCTACGCAGAAACTCCACGCTAAGGAAATTGTAATTTCTATATAGCTTCATGACTCACTAAGACTGGATGTACACCAATGTCCTTGGCTTATTGAGGTTGATGCTCTGTTCGACTCAGACCTAACTGAGGATCAAGGCTGCTCCAAGGAAACAGGTTTAATTACCAGAGATACCAGATTTTGCACTGAGACGTAACTGAGACTTTGTTTAAACTGAGACGTAATGGATACTAAGGGTCAATAAATTCTGAAACTCAATCTTGTTTCTCAGCTTATTGAAGATTTCTCACACTTAATCTCAGTGGTCTTCAAAATTCTTGGAAACTCAGTTGATGATTGTTCAACAATGTCCATTGCGTTCAATGTACACCAAGGGTCTGGCCTCACTGTGGTCCATGCTCTCCAGTACACAATGCTCAATTGCACTCAGACCTCAGTAGACCTCTCTTGTCTCCAAACCTCAATGCTCATTTTGGCCTACATGAGTAGCTAGACTCGCTCTGACTGCACAGGAGTATGAGTAGGAACATCTTCAACAAGCTCTACTCACTGAGACTTAAGGTACACTTCAATGCTCACGCTGGCTAAGGTCTTTCTATGGTTCAATGCCTACCCAAGCGACATTTCCCATACCTTTAACATATCTTTTGAAGATGCTTAGCAGTATTTAAAGTTGTTAAACCTTTACAACGTTCTGAAGACGCTTATAAGACTGGCTGTTAAAACTAAAATTGGAGTTTTGATGGCTGGCTTTAATCAAGCTGTAAACGTACTCTTAAGCACGTTTAAAGACTTATTATTTGACACTAAGGCATCAGGATCAAATGATCTTATTAAATGCATATTTAGGCTTGAATGACGGGAACTTGTGATGAGGCAAGTCCTTCCGATCTTAATCCAATGTAGTCCATTTTTATTGATATGACTGTTGATATGGTGTTGTGTGTCCAATATGTGTCAGCCATGTTGATATTTTGATAAACAAATTCATAGTTTACATGACAAATAGAAAAAAGGGCAATTTTTTAATACGCTTTTCACGCCATGTTTATTATGCCAATGCTTTTGGTGCCATAATACAGGGTTTCCCACCATCTATTGGTCAGTTCCCATGATTTTTTTTGGTGCGTTCCCACGATTTCTTAATCGTATCCCATAGATTTTTGGTTCGTTCCCATAATTTATTGGTATTTTCCGATTGGATATCAATACCATTGGACCAAAAGTTTCTGAGAAACGGCCAAAAAATCGTAGGAACGCATCAAAAAAATATGGGAACCAACCAATAAATCGTGGGGAAACCCTGTAACAGAGTTCTGTAGATGGGCCATTTCAGTCTTGAGTGAGTTTTGTTATAGTCTTATTAGGATATACACGACATTCAAGTGAAAAAGGAAGACTTAATGTAATAACCGATGCAACATCGTTAAAACTATGATAAGATTTAAAATGTTCCTTGGGTACTGACGTTTGATGCGGGGCTTGCGATCAATACTTACCTCGGATCAATGCATCAAGCGGGGCAATATTCTCTTGACCACAATAGCTAGAATGTTCACTGGAATTGAATATCCAATAGGAATCAATGTTCGCTGAAAATCTGCTGTCCATGCGGCCTATTTCAACGCTCTTCTGACTCTTCTCTCTGAGAAATATTGCCCCGCTGAACCTAATGAGCGCTTACTAAGGACTAATCTCAAAAATATCTCAGAACCAATGCTCACCAATCACCGCGAACGTATCAGGCGGCGCTCGTGTACCTCCCATTTCCCACAATCAACCGTATGCCACTTGTCGATTTCGCTGGAAAAATGACAACACGTTCGAAGGCATTAGTCAATTGCAAATCACAAAACAAGCACGTTCCAGCGCAGCGCCAACCTGTACACTGGCCTCAGTTTCAGCGAAACTAACCCCCGAGCGGGAACTCCCCCCCCTTTTGCCAGAATCAATTCAACTTCAATCCAAGCCGAAGCCTTCCGGGAAGTTGAACGAACTTGTCGCAGCCCAGCGCAAAAATGCGGTTTCAAGTGCTTGCTTCTTACAGCGCTCCCTAGACACGATGACCCCTTCCCCGTACTGTGGGTGTGTGTTTTTGTGTACGTCAACTCCGTTTAGGTTGAGTTGCAGCTTCCGGTGACGTTCTGCACGGCCTGAACAGTTCGACAGAGGTCCGCCTGGTGAGTGAGAATTATTTTCGCCCACAGCTCCTGGGCCCGAGCTTCCAGGAGTTTTCACCGGCCCCCCCCCTGGTAATGATGGCCGCAAGCAGTATCGCAGGGCCAGGATTGGTGTGCCTCCGTATTGCCTGGCAGTGGCCGTGCTGCTCGGAATGTTACAAAGTTTTTCCCGACACCTGCACCACCTGCCAGGACCACTCGAGCAAATTAACGCCGGGTTGGGGGTTTGAGGTTCAATCACAACCGCATCGCTCACAGCCTTCGCCCCTGCCGGGTGTGCATTTAGGCAGTGTCTTGTCCATCTTTCTCTCTCTCTCTCTCACACACACACACACAAAACAGACAACAAATTACACTACTGGCAGCTGTGCACTATAAATCATGCATCCACATCGGGAAATGCAATCCACTTTGAGGCGTTTTTTTGTTGTTCTTGCAGATGTGGTTGTTTGCTGAGTTCCTAATCGAACAGCTCCCTTTGCCAACCGGCACTACCGGCAGGGGTATGAATTGAATGCTTTTTTTATTCTACTGCGTTGGGCTTTTTCCCCCAGGTCCACATCCACCGATCCGTTCAACGCCTCTCAGCTCAGCGCCCCAAATCAATCCATCCGCTCAGGTAGATCCCGAACTCTTTTCCATCGACTTGCACTTCCAGCGGAGTTGGGTTGGGTCCGGGTGGCTCCAATGTAAGGGTTTTAGCACCCCTTTGCGGTGCTGTCTCCGGTGCGTGCCTCGTCTCCCTAGCGCTGCCCGCTGCTCTCCCTGCTCGGGCAAGACAAATTCCGATGCATTACTCACCGTGTTGCTTCGCAAAACTTTTCTGCCCACCGCCTACGGGTACGGGAAGGTTATAGAAATGTGTGTGTGTGTGTGTTTTTTCTCTTCTGTTTGCCAATTGAACAAGAACGCTCGTACTACGTGCTTTGCCGTTGCACCTTCCTCACGTTCAGCTCTGTGCGCCGTTACTTAGCCTCCTTCAGCCCAACACCGGAGTGGATTTAATTAATTTCGACCTGCTCACCTGCTCATCGGTTGGACCTGGGTGTCTTCCGCGGCCCAGCCGGCACGTCGAGCCAGCAGCCAGGGCTCGATAAACCT
Source organism: Anopheles coluzzii (assembly GCF_943734685.1). Taxonomy (NCBI): domain Eukaryota; kingdom Metazoa; phylum Arthropoda; class Insecta; order Diptera; family Culicidae; genus Anopheles; species Anopheles coluzzii. Next base: position 6,573,323 of record NC_064669.1, on the reverse strand, counting down.
CATTAGTTTATGGTAAAGGACCGGGGAAGGCAAAACCGACCGTCAACACCTCCCGGTCGGTTTTGGTGGCTCTGGGCGGGCGCCCGACCGCCGCTGCTGCCGAAGGGTTGCATTGGAAAATCATAATAAAATATAGTGAAACACAACCCCAAGCCCGCCCACCACTGCCACCGCGCGCACGGTCGCCAAGAGATAGTTTGTGCCTTCCCGCTGCTCGTTACACCCATCGACCCCCGCACTGGGCGAGGGAAGCAATGGGGTAGTGTAGTTTTGCTGACGAGGAACTCCAAGATAAGGGTTCCGGAAACTTTGTTCGACAGGCCGAGCGAGCCGACACAGCCCTGTGCCGGTGCGAGTGTTGTACTTGCATAAACATGCCCCCATTACTGCCCCTCCCCCCTCTCTCCCCCAAGTGCCATCTCGGGGTGCTAATAAAACCACAACGGCAAACCGCACCATCGAGCGCCCGCCCCCCGATAGCAGGAACAATTTATTAGAATTAAAAGGGACGCCTCGGTAAATAACGAACCACCAGCCGCACGGGTAGGGCGCGTGCAGCGGGTGACAAGGGGGTGGAAGAAAAATGCTCTCCAATCGGTTGGTAAATATTTGAAGAGGATGCTCCGGTTCCGGTCCCTTTCGGATCCCGGGCCGCTTGCTCCACATTTGTTACGCGTTCGAGAGGCTGACGGAGCACGCAGTGACGCAGCACTAGTTTCCAGGGCAGAGGAGGGGGGGGGAGACAGGGATGGCATGTGTCGTGGACGGATTTTTTGTTCCTGTCCCCCGCCACCCCACAGGCAACCGCACCGTAACAGACACTGGCCGGCACTGGTGGTGATGGATGGGACGGGCAGGAACTGACCACCGGCATTCGTCTTGTCGGCGGCGCAATCGCTCGCTCCGGCATTATCGGAAGCTAATAGAGGTGCTTTACCACATCTATCCGGGGGTTTTTCTCTCTTCCTTTCTTTCTCTATCTCTCTCTCTCGCTCTTTCTCTCTTTTATTGTGCTGGGTTTGAAAGGCATGAAAGAAAAACTAAAAATCAAGCACAATTGTACGTGTGAGGTAATAAAAGGAGATTTGGCGGGAGACTGAAATTCCTCAGACAAATCGGATTTATTTATTTCCCACTTTCATTATGACGCTCGACAGTTGTATTCGTTTTGAGTGACTTCGGTAGTAGCTGTAGATAACGTTAGTTTTTATTACTTTGTGCTAGCTGCAGATATCATGGTTTATAAAATAATAATAATAATAATAATAATAATAATAATAATAATAATAATAATAATAATAATAGTAATAATAATAATAATAATAATAATAATAATAATAATAATAATAATTGTTACGTTCGCGATTATTAAATTCGTAACGGACGTGTCAAATTGTAAATTCGCGTGGTGCGCGATCACCTTAATCTAGAAACCGGGTACGCTACGTGTAAAAGCGGAATAAAAATGCGTCACAAAGACTAACATGCGGCACTCACGCGTACGTACACTTATGTGCTAATTATCCTCGGAAAGGATACACCAACACCCTAAAAATGTATGGGCTTCCGGGGGTATAAAAGGGACCGAACTTTTAATAAACAAACCATTCGGATTTTGCAACTCTAAGAAACCTCGTCTTTTTTAATTTTGCATATTCGGATCAAGAAAGAAATCTCTCATCCCTCTTCACCCCCTTCTGCGGCATAGGCTCCTCAAATTACTTGAGAGAGCAACTAGCGGGAAGGTTGATTACTGGTGTCGAACGGTTGAGAAGATCGCTGTTACCCGAGCGGGTTTGACTAACAAGGCCGCATCCTTCGCGTGGCCCACAGATCCGTTCGCCGTCGTAACATTGGTGGCTCCAGAGAGGAATCTTCCTCACATTTGCTTAGTAGAGAGATTTGCCCGTTGGATGCAAGCTTCCGCAAATTCTCTAGCCCTCCACGTTCTCACCGTAGAGAATTTGCTTCGCTCCTAGACGAACCTATCCTCGCTCCAGAGGAAGCACTCACACTAGGAGGAAGACAGCATCGCTTCCGATAGGATTGCTTCCGCTCTCCATCTACGCTTGTGCACTCACGTATACGGCTTCACTAACACGTGTGCAGCTCCAGCGAGCTGCGTATGCGATACGTGAGAGAGCACTACGAGAGAGCTCCAAGGGAGAGCCCTTTGCGCACCGTTGAACCTGTGCGACATCGCACACCCACACCACTGATAAAAATCTGTGCACTATACACGCACACGAACTCATCGGCACATTAGCTACGTCATGACTACGAAAAGAAACCTTACCCCGTTCGTCGATAACGACAATGGTAGCTGCCGCTTATGCAGCCGGATTGATGATCCCAATATGGTCCAATGCGACGAATGCGATCGCTGGTTCCATATGGCATGTGCCAAACTGAACCGGTTGCCTAAAGCAGACGAACCATTCTTGTGCATAAAATGCACAAAAGACTATGCTAAGATTAAGGCTCCAGCGTCGACTGGCTCAGACCAAAACACGGCAATTGCAGCCCTAATCGAAGCGCTTAAAGGTAGCAGCTTAGATACAAACACATATCTCAAACGCTTGACCTTTGATCAGCTACCTGATTTCGATGGCAAGGCCAAAGAATGGTTGAAATTCAAGCGTGCGTATGAGGAAACGACTAAGCAGGCTAAATATACAAATGTTGAAAACATGACCCGGCTTCAACACGCCCTTAAGGGAGAGGCGTATAAATGCGTGCACCGTCTATTTCTCGAGCCAGATAACGCGCCGGAAATAATTACGAAGCTCGAAGAGCAATTCGGCAGAGCAGAACTCGTGTACGACGAGCTGCTTAAAGACGTGCAAAACATACGTGTTGAAAATCAGCACAAAATACCTGATTTGTCCGACGCGATTCAGGACATGATCACTAACATAAAGGCAATAAATATGCCTATGTATTTACAAGACCATCGCCTCGTAAATGAGTTGGCTTGTAAACTGCCTACTGATAGGCATCTAAAATGGATCGAATATAAATCCACCAATATCAAACCGGGTGTTCTTCCATCGCTGGAAGATTTTGGCAAATGGTTGCTGCCTCAAGCAAAGGTACTTAAAGAATTGCCAAAACGGCCAGAAAGGCCAAAACACTCGATGAACGTTCACCAGTCTTCAGCGCACAACACAAAAAGACCGTTCAATCACAACCACTTTGGTAACGCACAAAACAATTCACCGGCCACTAACACATACGCAAGAAATGCAATAGATTACACCGCACAGAATTGCACAGCCGCACGAGAACGCGGCCCACATCCATGCGAAGAAACGCATCACCGTTTGCACTTCACAGCCGATGCGGAGGAGAATTGTCATCAAGAACAAAAAATACTTTACCAAATTGTTCCGGTCGTGTTACGCAACGAAGATAAAACGCTGAAAACATTTGCATTGTTAGATTCAGGGTCATCATTTACGTTGATCGAGGAAGAAACAGCTAATCAGCTTCAGTTAGAAGGGCCGACTGAGCCGATTACGATGACGTGGACGCAGAATTTGTCCATACGAGAGAAAGAAAGTAGGAGAGTAAGTTGCCTAGTGAAAGGAGAGAAGGAGAAAAAAGAACGGGTCTTGGAAAAAATGAGAACCGTGAAGAATCTCCAGCTCCCGAGGCAATCAATCAATTGCAACGTTCTCAGAGAGAAATGTTGTCATCTGAGAGGAATTGACATCAGCGATTACGAGAGCGCAAAGCCAACTATACTAATTGGTCTCGATCATAGCCATCTACTAATACCACTAGGGCGCAAAATGGGTCGAAGCGACGAGCCAATGGCAATCAAGACCAAGCTGGGTTGGACTGTCTTCGGGATGAACGTGAAAGGACACGAAGCGCCTCATAATCAGCCGATGATCCACTACGATACAGATAGTACGATGATATCAAAAGAGATCGATCGTGGAAAGGAAATAATCCAGAAACCGTTCGTGGAAACGGTACCGAATCGAGCTTGGTCCGAGGACCAGCGTATCGCGGAACCAGATGAAGAAGATCGCGGTATATCGATCCCCGTACTTCACCATCATGAAGCTGTGGTTCCAGATTCTTCTATGGCACCCTTGCCATTGTGTGGAGCACATCCCCACAACCCCTCACCACTACACACCGGTGTAGATCATCTTGAGCCCCCTGACATCACCACGCAACGATTTGTCGAGAGGGAAGTGCGACAACCCTGCCCAGGCGAATCGGCAGCGGTTCTGATGGAGATGAGGATCAACCCACAACCATATGTACATCCACCGCTTACCAACGAGGAAGACGAGATCCTGTCGAGACGAGGAATTGGCTCCCTGACTACAAAGACTCTTCGACACAGGGGGAGGCCCCACCGACGGAGGGCTTTGCTGCGGCCTGCGATTGGGCTAGCGAGCAACGCAGGCAGCCAGTGAAATAATCGCTCACTTTTTTATTTTCGTAATTCACGAGAATGAATTACGAGGGGAAGGATGTTACGTTCGCGATTATTAAATTCGTAACGGACGTGTCAAATTGTAAATTCGCGTGGTGCGCGATCACCTTAATCTAGAAACCGGGTACGCTACGTGTAAAAGCGGAATAAAAATGCGTCACAAAGACTAACATGCGGCACTCACGCGTACGTACACTTATGTGCTAATTATCCTCGGAAAGGATACACCAACACCCTAAAAATGTATGGGCTTCCGGGGGTATAAAAGGGACCGAACTTTTAATAAACAAACCATTCGGATTTTGCAACTCTAAGAAACCTCGTCTTTTTTAATTTTGCATATTCGGATCAAGAAAGAAATCTCTCATCCCTCTTCACCCCCTTCTGCGGCATAGGCTCCTCAAATTACTTGAGAGAGCAACTAGCGGGAAGGTTGATTACTGGTGTCGAACGGTTGAGAAGATCGCTGTTACCCGAGCGGGTTTGACTAACAAGGCCGCATCCTTCGCGTGGCCCACAGATCCGTTCGCCGTCGTAACATTGGTGGCTCCAGAGAGGAATCTTCCTCACATTTGCTTAGTAGAGAGATTTGCCCGTTGGATGCAAGCTTCCGCAAATTCTCTAGCCCTCCACGTTCTCACCGTAGAGAATTTGCTTCGCTCCTAGACGAACCTATCCTCGCTCCAGAGGAAGCACTCACACTAGGAGGAAGACAGCATCGCTTCCGATAGGATTGCTTCCGCTCTCCATCTACGCTTGTGCACTCACGTATACGGCTTCACTAACACGTGTGCAGCTCCAGCGAGCTGCGTATGCGATACGTGAGAGAGCACTACGAGAGAGCTCCAAGGGAGAGCCCTTTGCGCACCGTTGAACCTGTGCGACATCGCACACCCACACCACTGATAAAAATCTGTGCACTATACACGCACACGAACTCATCGGCACATTAGCTACGTCATGACTACGAAAAGAAACCTTACCCCGTTCGTCGATAACGACAATGGTAGCTGCCGCTTATGCAGCCGGATTGATGATCCCAATATGGTCCAATGCGACGAATGCGATCGCTGGTTCCATATGGCATGTGCCAAACTGAACCGGTTGCCTAAAGCAGACGAACCATTCTTGTGCATAAAATGCACAAAAGACTATGCTAAGATTAAGGCTCCAGCGTCGACTGGCTCAGACCAAAACACGGCAATTGCAGCCCTAATCGAAGCGCTTAAAGGTAGCAGCTTAGATACAAACACATATCTCAAACGCTTGACCTTTGATCAGCTACCTGATTTCGATGGCAAGGCCAAAGAATGGTTGAAATTCAAGCGTGCGTATGAGGAAACGACTAAGCAGGCTAAATATACAAATGTTGAAAACATGACCCGGCTTCAACACGCCCTTAAGGGAGAGGCGTATAAATGCGTGCACCGTCTATTTCTCGAGCCAGATAACGCGCCGGAAATAATTACGAAGCTCGAAGAGCAATTCGGCAGAGCAGAACTCGTGTACGACGAGCTGCTTAAAGACGTGCAAAACATACGTGTTGAAAATCAGCACAAAATACCTGATTTGTCCGACGCGATTCAGGACATGATCACTAACATAAAGGCAATAAATATGCCTATGTATTTACAAGACCATCGCCTCGTAAATGAGTTGGCTTGTAAACTGCCTACTGATAGGCATCTAAAATGGATCGAATATAAATCCACCAATATCAAACCGGGTGTTCTTCCATCGCTGGAAGATTTTGGCAAATGGTTGCTGCCTCAAGCAAAGGTACTTAAAGAATTGCCAAAACGGCCAGAAAGGCCAAAACACTCGATGAACGTTCACCAGTCTTCAGCGCACAACACAAAAAGACCGTTCAATCACAACCACTTTGGTAACGCACAAAACAATTCACCGGCCACTAACACATACGCAAGAAATGCAATAGATTACACCGCACAGAATTGCACAGCCGCACGAGAACGCGGCCCACATCCATGCGAAGAAACGCATCACCGTTTGCACTTCACAGCCGATGCGGAGGAGAATTGTCATCAAGAACAAAAAATACTTTACCAAATTGTTCCGGTCGTGTTACGCAACGAAGATAAAACGCTGAAAACATTTGCATTGTTAGATTCAGGGTCATCATTTACGTTGATCGAGGAAGAAACAGCTAATCAGCTTCAGTTAGAAGGGCCGACTGAGCCGATTACGATGACGTGGACGCAGAATTTGTCCATACGAGAGAAAGAAAGTAGGAGAGTAAGTTGCCTAGTGAAAGGAGAGAAGGAGAAAAAAGAACGGGTCTTGGAAAAAATGAGAACCGTGAAGAATCTCCAGCTCCCGAGGCAATCAATCAATTGCAACGTTCTCAGAGAGAAATGTTGTCATCTGAGAGGAATTGACATCAGCGATTACGAGAGCGCAAAGCCAACTATACTAATTGGTCTCGATCATAGCCATCTACTAATACCACTAGGGCGCAAAATGGGTCGAAGCGACGAGCCAATGGCAATCAAGACCAAGCTGGGTTGGACTGTCTTCGGGATGAACGTGAAAGGACACGAAGCGCCTCATAATCAGCCGATGATCCACTACGATACAGATAGTACGATGATATCAAAAGAGATCGATCGTGGAAAGGAAATAATCCAGAAACCGTTCGTGGAAACGGTACCGAATCGAGCTTGGTCCGAGGACCAGCGTATCGCGGAACCAGATGAAGAAGATCGCGGTATATCGATCCCCGTACTTCACCATCATGAAGCTGTGGTTCCAGATTCTTCTATGGCACCCTTGCCATTGTGTGGAGCACATCCCCACAACCCCTCACCACTACACACCGGTGTAGATCATCTTGAGCCCCCTGACATCACCACGCAACGATTTGTCGAGAGGGAAGTGCGACAACCCTGCCCAGGCGAATCGGCAGCGGTTCTGATGGAGATGAGGATCAACCCACAACCATATGTACATCCACCGCTTACCAACGAGGAAGACGAGATCCTGTCGAGACGAGGAATTGGCTCCCTGACTACAAAGACTCTTCGACACAGGGGGAGGCCCCACCGACGGAGGGCTTTGCTGCGGCCTGCGATTGGGCTAGCGAGCAACGCAGGCAGCCAGTGAAATAATCGCTCACTTTTTTATTTTCGTAATTCACGAGAATGAATTACGAGGGGAAGGATGTTACGTTCGCGATTATTAAATTCGTAACGGACGTGTCAAATTGTAAATTCGCGTGGTGCGCGATCACCTTAATCTAGAAACCGGGTACGCTACGTGTAAAAGCGGAATAAAAATGCGTCACAAAGACTAACATGCGGCACTCACGCGTACGTACACTTATGTGCTAATTATCCTCGGAAAGGATACACCAACACCCTAAAAATGTATGGGCTTCCGGGGGTATAAAAGGGACCGAACTTTTAATAAACAAACCATTCGGATTTTGCAACTCTAAGAAACCTCGTCTTTTTTAATTTTGCATATTCGGATCAAGAAAGAAATCTCTCATCCCTCTTCACCCCCTTCTGCGGCATAGGCTCCTCAAATTACTTGAGAGAGCAACTAGCGGGAAGGTTTATTATTGGTGTTGAACGGTTGAGAAGATCGCTGTTACCCGAGCGGGTTTGATTTACAAGGCCGCATCCTTCGCGTGGCCCACAGATCCGTTCGCCGTCGTAACAATAATAATAATAATAATAATAATAATAATAATAATAATAATAATAATAATAATAAAAATAATAATAATAATAATAATAATAATAATAAAAATAATAATAATAATAATAATAATAATAATATTAATAATAATAATAATAATAATAATAATAATAATAATAATAATAATAATAATAATAATAACAATCATAACAATAATAATAATAATAATAATAATACTAATAATAATAATAATAATAATAATAATAATAATAATAAAAATAATAATAAAAATAATAATAATAATAATAATAATAATAATAATATTAATAATAATAATAATAATAATAATAATAATAATAATAATAATAATAATAATAATAATAATAATAATAATAATAATAATAATGATAATAATAATAATAATGATAATGATAATGATAATAATAATAGTAATAATAATAATGATAATAATAATATAAATAATAAAAATAATAATAATAATAATAAAAATAAAAAGTTCACTAAACTAATAAAAAGGAAAAAAAGAAAACTTTTTATAATTTTTTTAATAATTATAATCATGTTATTCATAATAAAAGTAAAAATAATGATACTAAAAATAGTTAAGACGGTCGAGTTTTACTCGAAGTTGACGAGTAACACCTGATTGGTGATGGGAAAAATGAATCTCTGAAGGGATTAAAATCTTCGAATCCCAATCCTGGTAGCGATTCGAATATTTGAATCCAAATCTCAACCCAAAGTGGTAAAAAAAGTTTAAGTTGAATACAGTGAACTCCATCCAATCTGAGAACTCTCCAATTCGAAATACCGCTCTTATTTCGCAGTTAAATCGTTAAGGCTAATATTAGTTTTATAAGTATTTTTAATCGCAAATAAGTTATCCATAAAATAGAAGAACAAGTACAAAAAAAACGTAAACAACGGTTTGAATCCCGGAGACCTTATGTCAAGTGAGCAATTTTCCAAATGCTCTAGATTCCACCACCTGATCTCCTTACTGCACCTGGCTGAACAACTTCACCTTGTCATGTTCATACACCTTGAATGTGAAGCAATCCCAATCAAAATCGCAATCCCAATCGCAATAGCCAGAGTATCCCAATCCCATTGGGAATCTCAAGCCCAAACCGAATCCCAACCGAATCGCAATTCCAATCCTAATTCCAATCCAATCGCAAGCGAATCGCAAACAAATCTCAATCTCAATGAAATCTTTAAGCGATTCAAATCCTACAAACAGGATCCGATCCGATCGAATCTTTCTAGGGGTTGAATCTTCGAATCTTCCGACTCATGAATCTCCCAACACTACAACTGATCGAGAAACACATAAAAGCTTGTAACGAAAAGAAAGAGGAACACGAGAATAAGAGAATCAAACAAGTAGAAAGGTAAATAAAACCGGTAAAAACCCATTTGACGAAGAGGTCCAGGTCAAGTGCCAGACAGTCAGAGAGAGATTGAGATTCAAGCTGTTTGTTAATCAAGTGAAAGTTTTGCTAATTAAGTTTACCATAAAGAGTGTTGTATGCAAAGCTATTCTTTAATTGATGTTTAATAGGTCCAGTGGTAAATTCGCTCAGAAATTATGAATTATTTCACGCACAAGACACATTGAATTAGTCAAAGTTGATGTATTGCATATAAAACCATGATGCTAAATATTTAAAACCGAAATATAATAATGAATAATTACAATTAGACAACTGCAGTCCCGAAAAAAAAACCACCAAAAGAAAGCAATTCCATTGACCTTCTTTTGCTTTAAAAGCGTGATACAGCTAGGAGAGAACTTGTTAAGATGTTGAGCTGAGGATTAGATGCGTACCAAAAAAAAAAGCATATTTTAACACTAAACACTTTTCGTATTCATTTCTTTCGTTTTTTTACAGCTTGATGTGTGCGTATTATTTTCAGCAACTAAAAAACTATCCATAAAATGACATGTACAATAAAATTAAATGGAAATTCTAAGGTAAGGCTTAGTACCTCAGCAAAATTATTCAAATTAACAGCGTAACGTACACATGATTGCATAACTCTAGGCTGAAATAAGACTCAAAACAAGCAGCTATTATTCTGCGCCTTGACTAGTGCTTTCGAGTGGCACACGAACATTGTTTCCTCGCTCAACCAATGAATATCACCCACGCCAAAAACCCGTCCCATTTGGAGCGACAACCACGCCTGAAAGTATGCAATCGATAGACCGGCGACGCACATTAGTGACTCGGTTTTGGGTGACCTCGCGCGATCGCGTCTACCGCTCGCCAAAAGGGCGCCCAGGTAATAATTAACTTCGTACCGGGTGCGTGTCGATGCCGCGGCTGTCTGCCTCGCGTGGATGATAAATGAGCCACTGTTTGCCCAACACGACTCGTTTTAGCGGCAGCCGGGGCAAGACGTGCCGGTGGTTGGTATACATTTCACCGTCCCAGTTTAATGTGTGTATGTGTGTGTGTGATAAGATGGGGGTTTAAGTTTACAAAAACATCACTTTATACGCACGGACCCGCACAGGAAGGACTCGCAAGCGGGCGCATTTGAACGTGCAGCCTTGCCCTGTCCCGATACAGCAAGCGAGGCCAAGTTTTGTCTGACGAGCAGCGACGAGTTCGACATGTCCTTAAAAGCAGGCACTAAGCTGGAACTGATTATTTTGACAATCCCCCCCCTGTCGTGAGCTAGTTAGAAGTTGGAGTGGGGGGGGGGGGGTGTGGGGAGTGAGATGGTTGTTGGAAGAAAGCTCAAGCGGTACGGTACGAAGCGGTTGACAAACGGATGCGCAGAAGCAGCGCCCTCCCGCCCGTTCGTCAAGCTCCCGCGAGCGAAACGCACAACTTTGCAGACATTCAGGCGTACAGCAGTAACAAGGGATAAAACTACAAGTTTCGGCGCTTTCACGAAAGTTGAGCGCAGTTTTGTGATGTGGGACACACACACACACACACACATGCATGATTTGAAGATCGATCGGGCATACACACACACACACACACACACACACACACACACACACACACACACACACACACACACACACACACACACACACACACACACACACACACACACACACACACACACACACACACACACACACACACACACACACACACACACACACACACACACACACACACACATACACACACACACACACACACACACCGTATCGTAGTGTGGTGACAGGCGCGGTCGCGCAGAGTGTACAAAATTTAATATTCAAATGTGTGCGAACCCTTTTGTAAATCGACGGGTGGTTTTACGGATCGATTTGTAAAACCCGCCGCTCGCAGCGGTGGTAGTTTGGGCGCAGGAGTGATACCTATCATCACACACAGACACACAAACCAGACAAGCACTTACATCATCGCCGAGCAGCGGCGAGTGTTTCAGTTTACGTAATCGATCCGGCACGGAGTCCTGTTCTCCTGCTTTCTTGTTAGGGCCCAGCATCTTCCGGGCTGTGCGTGAGGGAGAAGCAGGAAGGGCGCCACGCCCCCCGCAAGCGAGAGTAATTATTCTGTTTTGCGTTCCGCGTTTCGAAAAACCATTACACCGCACTGGGAATTAAATTAAAAGGAAAGCTGCTGCTTCTCCAGAGCAGTGCGGAGGATTTGCGCGAAGGGGCACAAACATTTTGGGGTGAGCTGGCACGCTATATCGTGCCTCATCTTCCACGTGCTGCGCTAAGCAAGCGGTGGAGCGGCGTCGTGCAAAATCAAATCAAAAAACGTCCCCACCAAGCCGGAACACCGCTGATGATTGCTGCCCGGGGCGCGTTCTGTCCGCGGCATCAAACCAAGCTTCGGTTCAGAACATTCAAAGTGCTGCCGGAGCGGTTCCGGAAGCATTACTCCTGCTGACCGCTCATTAACACACTTACGTCTTCAAAAAAAAAAAAAAAAGAAAGATTTACGAGCTTCCGATAACGGCAAACGGCAAACGAAATGGCAAAACAGCAACAACAAGCAGGAAGAAAAATGGCTAAACTAAGCCGAACGAACCATTAAAAGCAAAAGCAAACCGCTTCCGCTCGGGCAGGTTGGTTTGCTGGACGAAAAAAAAAAGAACAATCAAAAAAAAGTCAGCCCTAAAAGTGAAGCAGCAAAAGCATTAAATTTCATTTTAACACACGCAAAAATATACAAAAAAATAAAATAAAGTAAAAACCTCAAACAGCGGTACCCGAAGGTAAGCGACAGGGAAAAGACAATGGCCCCGCGGGAAAACAAAAGTAAAAACAAAATTATCATCACAATATGGTGCCAAAACTGTGGAGGGGGGGGGGGGGGGCGGCGGGCTGGAACACGGTTACTGCCCGCTGGCTCTGTTGAGTGTTTTGCAGCCCCATGCCCGTGTCCCGTGCTCTGCCGGACCGTATTGACAACATAATCGTTGATGTTGTGTTCGTTTACGCGACTTTACACTCGTCGAGTCCGGGGCCCGATCGATTTTGGTCGTTCATTTGTGTGTGTTTTCCTCTTCTGCTGCTTCCATCCCTATTGTTGCGCTTCCACTGAGTCGTCGGATTGTTGGGGCTGTCCCCCCGTACGCACGTGCGCTGCCTTCGTGCGTGATTTGTGCTGTCGATGTTGTTGTTCGCTTCTGCCCCTTAGTTTCTGCTGCTTATGGTACGCGAGGGGAGATACGTGTGGAGAGCTGAATTTATAATTTGATACCATTTAAATGAAGAAAACGAATGTATTTTGGAACGATTGTGAAAATAATATCAGATGGATTGCAATGATTAAAAAAAAATCATTTATACCGCCTAAAAGTATGCAATCACCACTACAACATGTTTGTTTAAACCCTTTTTTTAGAAGCATTTTGCATTCTTTTAAGTGATTTAATAAAAATAACCGCTCTTTTAGAGTAATTTATGCTTAACCTCACCTTAACCACCCCCCTCCCTCCCCCCCTCCATCCCCCTACAGGAGCAACCGTGACGCTGGTGAAGCGTAAATTTTACACCCCCTTGCATGCATTTAGGCGGCAAAGCACCCTGTTTGAACATCAACGCCCCACCCCACCGTGAAGCGTTTGCGGTTAAGCCTCGCGCGAACAAATTACGTCACTTTCAGCGATGAAAATTGCCCGCTGCGTTGTATTGTTGCGCTGTATTTTCTTCTTTTTCCTTTCATCCTTCCACATTTTCACCATTCACAACCTTCCCACCAGCAGCTGGATGAAAACGCAAAACAAGAAGCACAAAAAAATAAAAGGTTCCACCCAAAAGTTTACCGATCGAAGTATTGGAAAGCAAAGGCACAACTTGTTTTATCCAGCACCTTCCCTCTCTCTCCCCCCCCCCGCATCCCCCTCTCCCTCTCTGTAGCAAAGTGGGAGTAAATAATTACAGCACGGCAAAGTGTGCGGGTCACACTGCGGGTCAGGTCACAGCGGTCCAGCGGAGGAGCGGCGGACGAGATTGTTTTTCCTGACGCGACCACCCTTCAGTCAATCGTCAAACATGGTTTTGAAGTTTTGCCGCGGGCGAGAGGCGCGAGAGCGAACATGGCTGCATGGCCGGTGCACAAACAACTTTGTTCGGCGAAGAAAAAGCGGCCAGCCATCATTAAAGAGCAAGCGTTTTTGTTTTTTGTTTTGTTCGCTTGCCGGGAAAGTTCTTGCCTTGCCACTTTTGGGTCGGGCTTCGCGAAAGTAATCAGCATAAGCAATTGAACTGCCGAACTGAAGGAGTGTGCGGAGTATTGAACACCAAAAGTAAAGACAGTTCTGTAGAAATGAGATGAAACTGCATCGTCTTTGTCGCCAGCGAGAAGCAAGCGAGACAAAACTGCAAACTGCGTTCAGTTGCTTGAAAACAATTATTTTATTTTTTTGCAATTTCAGCACAAACATACACCATGATAAACAAATAAAGGAAATTTAATGAACAAGCAGATAATAGATCTGGTTTCAAATTGTTTCCAAGGTAAGAAAAAATAAGAGAGAGAAAGAGAGAGATAGACAGGACAGCGAAAATAAACTAAACGATTTTACTAGCGGCGCGGCAATCATGTCGATGGTTGGTGACTGTAAAACAACGCGGAAGCGAAGCCTAAAACAATACGGCAGTAAAATAAAAAGATAGAAAAGGAAGGGTACACCTCATCCCACCCACGGGGAGGAAAAAGTATCAAAGCAAAAAAGAAAAAAATAACGAAGCAACAGTACAGTTCCCCGATAAACGCTTCCAGGACGTGCAAGCGTTTGTAATACGGCAATTTTTTGTGCGTTCTTATCCTGCAGCAGTCTCGGAAATGGGACTTTTTTTTTAAAGTCAACGTTATGAAAATGATGAGAGACAGGAACCAAAACAGCATCAACAACACCAACAATTGCAGGCAAAAAAAAGAAAACAAAACCTAATGGACACGCACAAGTGAAAAGAACGCACACACGAAAGCAGGCGCGATTTTGCCGTCCGCCCAAAAATGGCTATGCGCCCGTGCTGTTGCCTGCAAAAAAGTAACAGCAACAACAAAAAAATACTGCACACACACACACACACACACACAGACGCAAAGGTATAAAAACGGACGATGCAACTGATTTAAACGGACAATGAAACGTGCCCGGCATAGCGAACAGGCAGCGCGGGCGTGCACCCAGCTGCGTACAGACTACCACCAGCACCTTAGGCGGCACACGCGCTGGACGGGGGCCGGCAGGACCCCTTTTTTTTTGGTGCGGTATCGCATAATGTGCTTCGCTTTATTAGAATATTATTTCTCCACTTTACGGCCGGCCAGGAGGGGCAAAAAAAAAAAAACGTTTGCGCGGCAACTAAATCGGATGTTTTTTTTTTCTTCAAAAAGAAAGTATGTAAGAAACCATCAAACCACGCTTGATGCACTGTGATTACGTTGGGCCGGCAGACAAACACGCTCGAAACAGCTCCTGCGCGGTAGGCAATCATTGCATAACCGGTAGGCGTTTTTGCGATGCTTAGATTTTATTTTTGCTACTAAAGCGCTCGTGTGCGAAAAAAAACCGCCTGAATGTATGCATTAAGCCGCACGCAGAAACCGATCCACTACGATTAGAATCCGATCAGAACGACCTTATTGAATGAGCCGGTTTGTGACAAAACTGTCTTCAAGGCATCGCATTAGAGAAATAGCGATTAAACACGACTTTTACTATTTTCCGTTGCTTTCTTTTTTTTCAATTTCCCTACCTGCACACACACACACACACACGGATTTCACGGTGTCGTGTGCAGGAAGGAAAGGCTTGTTATTGCCATTTCCTTCTCCTGCCACGCGTGCATGTGTGTGTGTGTGTGGTGCGTTTCCGCCCTTCGTTCGCGCCCTCGTCTGCGGGCTTGTCTAATTGGCTCGTTCACTTTATTTCCCTGCGACGTGCTTTCCCACCGTGCTGGAAAGGGGAAGGAAAAAAGACCGTCATGAAACCGGCTCCCCCCTCTCTTCCCCACCAAGTTTATTGCCATCCAGTATCTGGGTGTGCGTGGTAGTACGTTTTTTTTTTCGCCTACGTCCTCCTGCTTTGGCCGGAGCACTGGTGCGGACAATGTCACGTTTTCGCCAGCACTGCTGCGTGAGCGGCTGCGGTCGTGTACGCGGGCCGTGTGAGTGGGTTGGACAATGGGGCGGACAAAAAACAAAAAAAAAAAGAAAATCGTCCCACATCGTCGCCGTCCCTGCCCAAAAACGCAACATTCATCCTTTGAAGGAATGAACCGAAGAGAAACGGCAAGAGAGCGCTACAAAAAAAGCAGCCCAGCACCCGCTAAAAACCCTCCCCACCGGATGCCATATACAAAGATAATCATTCGTCAGCGTGTCTGCCAGACGGTGGGGGTTTGGGAAAAGGGGAAGAGGTAGATGAAGGAAGCAGCAGCTGCTACTTGGTGTGAATATATTTAATTTCTGCTCGTATCTCGCAGCGGCACCGCCAGTCCGGCACAGACCGGAGCAGCTTGAGTACTAGCTCATAAAAATGTAAAGTACGCAAAGCTTTTGATGGAGAGGATGCAGTTGTATAGAATTTTTGTTTAAAAAGTGCTGCTGCTGCTGCTGCCGGGTGGCAGCGACTGGTTGGATGGAAGGCAGGGTTTTCGTTCGTTTTTTTTTTTTTATTTGTTATTGCCCTTTCTGCGATCCATAAAACGTTCCCGCACTCGTTCGGCACGCGGGACAGAATGTTTATTTGCCAGCAGAATGGGACGATCACACGAGCGCAACGATAGCAGTGACTTTGTTCGCTACTGGGGAAGGTATTTTTTTTTTTGGGGGGGGGGTTAGCGGAATAATGTATTTGCTGTTTGTTCCATACTGGTGGGTGGTGTTTTTTTTGTGTGTCCAATTTTATTGCAGCCAGAAAGGTGTAAATAGTTCCCATTAGGCAAAAGATCAAACAGCTAAATAGCATTAAATTATTTTACCACGAACGAGGGGCTGTTCATTCGACAACGTGGTAGAACAAGCGTAGCGCGTGAAATGTAATGCTGAATTAAAGTATAATTGCGGCAAGCGCCTAAATGTATACAATTAGAAGTATTTTTGCTGCATTAGCTAATTGGTAAATTGCTGTCCAGTTTGATTACTTTTTCACACACAGCAATCAAACAACACCTTTGGCTACCTAATAATTATCAACTTGGTGGATGGTTTACTCATCTGTGTGGCTTTACATGAGCGTGTTAGTTGACATTTATTGCTGATTATAAAATGCGCTTGAAAGAACCATTTATACTAAGCGTTACGCGAGTCAATTTGTTCCATTTGGGCAAATAAAAATATTACTACATTAAAGGATCATTTCATGTTTGATTGAAGTAGTTTCATTTGATCGATTTTCGATGTAAAATACTGTAACAATATTACAATCGTTCTCGCTTAATATTGACACAAGCTTGCCTACCTTTAGGCGCCTTCCAGCAGGCGAACTGCAAAGCACTGAAATGAACCAGGCAAAACCATTCCTTCCCCACACCGTGCACACGGGCACACAATTACCGGCACAGCATTATCGGTCTGTCAACATCTTGTTAAGCGTGTGCGAGCGGGTTTTCCGATTGATCCTCTAGCTCTGCTCATTTTTATTGGCCCATCAACAGCACCGACCATGCGCTTGATGATGTTTTTGTCAATCTGATACCGCAACCGATGGGGTGGAGAGAGAGAGAGAGAAAAAAAAACACACACACACACACAAACTGGAAAGCTTACCATACTGTAACAATCCAAGGAAATCAAAACCTAAAGTCTGCTGAAGCCCTCGGCCGGGGGACGCGGCGAAAGCGCGCCTGCTGATTGTGTTTCCCAGCCGCCGGTTGCGGCTCGCACGGCGTACGCTCGCATGCAATCAAAATTCAGCGCACGGCTACAGCTTAGGGAAATATACCACGCGGCGCAAGCGTTTGCGGAAATGATCCGCACGTGAAATAATGGCTGATAAGGAGGGAAGCAGCTGGAGGAATATGGTGAGCTAATGGTAAAACAAAACGTGTATGACGCGAGGGCAGAAAACACCAACAACCTAGCATTTCGTTTTCCCCTTATTGCACACAAACACACAGACACACATATACACACACGGCAAAGGTGGATAGAAAATTTAAGCAATATCAAAATAGATATTGAGCGCGTAAAAAGCGTGACTGTCGGTGAATAATGGAGAAGCACAAAAAAAAAAGCTTAAGAGCTTTAACTTTGCTCTTACCTCGTCACAGTGCTTCAGCGCAATACGTTTTCTTTATTATTGTTTTTTTGTTTGCTTCCTCTCTCAGATCGGACCTGCGATGCCGAAGTCCATCTTGTTTTCGCCCGGTATTAAAATCCCATCGCCATCGAGATCGGTCCAAAGGTACCAGAGCAGAGCAGTGGCAAAGAAAGAGGGAAGCAAAATCAAATCAAATCACCTCGGACCAGCCACCCGGTCCTGGCTGACGCAGCGAAAGTTTACGCACAATCACGGTAATTGCATTGTAATGTATAGGAAAACAATTGATTTGATGTGCCGACCCAAGGGCCGCCCTTGATTATTCTGGCGAGGGAAAGCAATTCGCAGTGAGCATAGGCGGACGCAACGGATCGCCTTTCGTCGGTTGGGCTGGTGCTTTATTTATTTGTTTAGTTTATTTTCTTGAGAACATTAAAAATGATTTGCTCCTTTTTCTTCTTCTTCTTTTTCTTCTTCTTTTTTTTATTCTTCTTTGATTCGTTTACCGATTGCAATCGAGTACATTCTGCTCGAAATTGTGCCCATTAGTTCACCTTTAAAGAACCTTCCCTGTGCGAAATTGCATACTTTGCGACGTTTTCATTTTTTTGCCTACTTCAGTAAGACTATCTCCCTTTTCCTTGTCATGTTGGAGTTCTCTTGTTTTTTACTTTACTCTACAAACTGGCAAAACTAACCATCGGGGAAACCGGTTTCGCCCGGTCCCATCAATCGATAAGGTTCAACCGATTCGGTCGATCGTGCAAGCTCTGTTTGCGGTTCTATTGCAAATGTTTTCCGACCCGCAGTGGCCGGTGCGCTTGTCCCTGTGGCTTGCCTGTAAGCACACAACGCGCGGGGCCAGTGCTTGCGCTTGTCAATTGAACGGGGTGGACGATAAATTAAAACAAACTATGTGCCCGCGAAAGCGACGAGAAGAGAGCGGATCCGATGGCCAGTATTTTTCTCTGTGTGCATGTCGTGCTGCGGGGAAATTCAACATGTTCGTGTCGTTTTATTTGATTTCAAAAAAAAAAACCCACTAACACGAGAGCACCAAAAACCACAACAACAGGGACGGGAGAGAGTGAAAGAGACCAACAGAAAAATAAACTGTCCCTCAGTTAACTGTCTACCTTTTCGCTTGAGGTTGAGGTTTTTCTAAATGTCCTTCGTAAATTGTGCGTCCAAACGTGTTTGGGTTGAAAAAAACACACACACACACACCCACACATAGAAGAAAAACCACACACGGCACACCCGGAAGCAGCGAAATTGACCAACCAATTGGTTGTGCGGTTGTGAGGCGTGGTTTGAGCGAGCTCGGTTTCGGACCGGCACTCGTTGCCGTGAGCGCAGCTTAGCAGCGCCGCGGCAGGGCGGGCAAACCGTTGTGAAGGTTTGAATCTGTTGATGGAGAAAGGAAAGGAGCAAACCGTCAACGCAGGCACCGTTCTGTTTCCTGCGTCAAACAAGTCCGTCAAGCATCCATGACATCCATGGGAGCAGCATGACGGAGCAGGCCGTGGGCGTTTTAGGGAAACGTCAAATTTGAAGCATCGAAACAATGGCTAGCCAATTGTTCACAAGCGTCGTGGCCGGTTCGGTTAAATTGGATGTTGAATTAATAGTCCGGAAAATGGGAATGTTGGCGAATGTTGCGAAGCCGTGCTTGCAGCTGGTCAGCGCTTGCACTTTACTGCGAGCAGTGTGTCCCAGCGGTATGCAAGAGAATCAAAACTGCTGCGATACAAGAGAGACAAAGAGAGAGAGAGAGAGAGAGAAAGCGAGAGAGAGAGAGAGATAGAGAGAGAGAGAGAGAGAGAGAGAAAGATACGTCTTTTAAATACAAAATTCTTTTAGCTAGCTTTAATGCTCATTTTTTGTTATGCGAGTTGCATACTTGTAGGCGTTTTAACAAATGTTTGATCTGTTTTCATTATTTTTGATTTTTTCAACCTACATGGTCTGAAAAACACATAGAAAGCAATGGTTTCAGTCTCTGTGAATGTTTTATGAGGACTAGAAATCATTTTCAGTGATCTCGATGCTTCCACTCGCGACTGGAAAAATGGATCTGAAACAGGCGCTGTCAGGCGCTTTTGGAGGTTTTACATGTCACAGCGGTGGATTTGTTGACTTTTCTACTTCACCCCCTTTCCCATAAATGCCAAATCAAACTACCAACAATAGCGCACACACACATACACACACACACACACACACACACACACACACACACACACACACACACACACACACTCAAAAACAGGGCCCTGAAATCGCTCAAAGTTCGGCACGCGACTGACATAATGGTCAAACGATATCTTTTCTTTTTTTTTTGCTCTGCTCGTCTCGCGCTCGGCACTCAAAACTTTGTCCCCTTAATGTCGTGAACCCGGGGCGCTGTTGTGTACGGTTTTGAAATCAATCCGATTAAATTGTGAAAAGTTTGTGTTTGTTGCATGGCTCCAAAAAAAAAAGAACGAAACGAACATAAAAACACACAAACATGACAAAAGGAAGTGGAACAAAATGTCAGCACAATCCATTAACAAGTCGTTAGCTGTTTCGACCGCCGGATCCATTTTCCGCACTTTCCACACACACACACACCCTTTGGTGTGTGCGCACAAGCGCACAAGCAACGGTATTGCCAAGGCTACGCCGGTCAAGGATTAGGTTTCCTTCCGGGGCTGTAATATTTGTACCGCTGCTACTCCCAGCGTTTGTAAAACGCACCGGGGGGGGGGGGGGGGGGAAAGACCATTCAATCGATATCAAAAATTGTGTACCGAATGTCACAGCACCGCGTAAAACGAAAGCAGCTTCTTTAATTAAATTCGCGGCCACCCGTCGCCCGGCCTAGCCTAGGGTCGGCTTCCCTCCGTTAAGCTTCCGTCTTACGGCAAAAGGGAAAGCCAAAATCCCCGTTCAATTACACTACAAGCACACGCCAACTTGCAAAACAGTAAATATTGGCAGGGCGTACAGAAAAGGAAAGCAACGAAAAGCTAAGCACCCCACTACGGTGACAGCAAAAATTACATTACACCACCAGCAGTGATTCTTTTCAGTGGGATTGGGATTTTGTAAAGTGTATGTGAGCATATTTTGCTGCTCCAACTTTTTTCTCCCCCAACTTGCCGTCACAATCGAGGGAGGCAATGCAAGAAATAATAAATTAAAATTGCACACGCACGCACACTTTTGCGATATAAAAGAGAAAGAGAGAGAGAGAGAGAGAGAGAGAGAGAGAGAGAGAGAGAGAAACAAACTCTCAACAGTTAAAGCCTGAAAAAGAAATCTGAAGTGTTCATAAAATCACCCTCAGCACCGTTGCCCGGTGATCGAAAGCCGTACGGAAGAATTGGTGACCGTTTGGGCGAGTATCGCTTCGGTGGCATTTTTTCGGCGCTGAAGCACCATAAAGTAATTAACGGTGGTGATAATTAAGTTTGCTCACCCTTCACGGCCACGTCTCCCGCAGAGCGGTCATTAAGCTAGAAATCGAAGCGATCCAGGGAGCAGCTTCGCTTCGCTTCGCTTTTACTGCTGGCCGAGGGGGATGGGGGAAAGTTCAGCACAGACCGTGCACGCCGCACCGGGGCAAACACTGCCTCGTGGACGGTGAGGGTGGTGCGTCATTTTTGTCACCAGCATACCAGGCACACCCGCCATCCCTGCTGCCGAACGCGACCGCCGGTGAGTGTGCGAAATGCAAAATGAGTTCATAAAATGATGCCAATCATGTTTGCCGTTCCCTTGGAAGGGCTTTTTGTTGTTGCTGCTGCTGTTGTGGTTGCTTTGTTTGTATGCTCAGTCGCGCTGCACGTAAAGTTAGCGAGTGGGATAGGTTTCGTTGAGCCGCCGCCAGAATGGCCCGGGGGAAAAGTGATGTGCGGTAGATGCTTCCGCTGTGTGGGGAGACGCTGTGCCATTTTTAGCAATACCAAGCGGCAAAGGAGTCACTGCCAATGCTGTACAATTTTGCTTTATGGTCGCTTTCTACGCAATTTTTGGTTTTTTTGTTTTTTATTTTGGAGAGGGAGTTGAGATTTCGTATCGAATAACAAAGCGAAATGGGCGCTGCTCACGCAACGGACCGACCAATCACTCGCCGTGTTCGGCACAGTGCAACAGTTTTATGAGCAGCGAAGGATTATTACAACATTTCGAGGAACGTTCGAGGTTTATGTAACCTTTGGTTTGACGTTTTGCTAATAGATTTTAGCAATGACGGCCTGTTCTTTCATCCTTATACCATAAAGCAAACGCTGTTGTATTATTCTAGGCTTATTGAAAAGGATTACAGTTTGCTATTGTTAAGATTTTTAAAGCAATGGAAATAAATATTTGACGAATAAAATAATTACTTTGCAGCTTACATTTTTTTCGAGACACAATCCAACACGTGAATTAAAGAATATTTTAATCTCACATTATTCCATTTTAAGTGATTTTTATTTACGATTTCTTACCAAAAGCATACCTTAGGGCGCTTAACCATATCGTCAAGGCATTATTCCCCTGATTAAAACTTCATATTGCATACCTTCAGGCGAATATGACAAAAAAGGCGTATACATTGCATTCATTCAGGCGTTTATATGCCTTCAAATTCATAACTTTGTTTCCTCTACCATTGAATGAGATCATACATTTGCAAATGTATGGTATTTTACCTTTAAACAGCATCCATCACATCGAAAAGATTAGCCACTAACTATTCGCCACCGTTCGCCCGTTCCGTTCCGTTGCCAACATTTTAATCTCCAAAAATTCGTCATCCTTTGCTGCGCACGGCTGCACACGGAAACACCCGCCCCACTCACGGTGGCATTCGCCCCCCTACGGTCTTTGTTTAGTGACATTGCGGCTCTTAAATCCATTACATCTTGCCATCAATCTACCCGAACACCGACCCGCCCACCGCATTCGCCCGGTGCTGACGGGGTGGATTTAACGGTAGCAATTAAAATTAGTGGATCAAACAGCTTCATCTAGCCCCGGCACACGCCCACCCGCGGAACCAGTGCCGGTGCCATGAGTCGAGCCCGCTGCTAAACTTTCGCCCTTTTCATAGTGCCCGAAAAACTATACCATCGTGACCTGCTGCACTACCTCCCTCTCCCTCCCCCCCCCCCTCCCTACCGTTTGCTTCAACATCTTACCATTGCTTTGCAGGGCAGGATGCGCACCGTCTTCGGCGTCTTCGGGGAAGAAACTAAAAGTTTCCGACTCCCCATTTCGCCCGGCGCAGTGGGACAAAGCGCTACCTAAGCGGTAATTTTGCTACTTTCGCAGCTTTTTCCGCGATCCCTCGACCACCCGATGCCCTCCCCACAGCGCCCAGTGCGTTGCATTTCCAGTGCAGCGCTGTCGCACAGATAGTGCCCCCCCCCTCCTTCCTGCCGCACCTTTTGCCCGCTCGTGCGCGGAAAGTTTTTGTGGAAAACTGATTAACGTTTTGCAGCAACATAATTATGAAAATAACCGTCGCTCCACCGGTTGACGGGCTGCGAGTGAATTTTCTTTTCGTCAGAGTCTGGTTGGAGTTTGTCCTGGCCGTTCTGGTCCTCCTCCCCCCCCCACCCCCGCCCCAGAATGCTAATCGTGCTGGGGTGCGTTTCGGGCTCGGTGCAGTGCAGTCTGATCAGCAATTCATAAGCGCTTGAGGTGCAGGATTATTCAAAGCGAGCGTTTGCTCATAATTTTTTTTTACCCTACTTTCTAATGCTTTTGGAAGCGTTCAATGAGTGCTGCAATTAAATTAGTCCATTGACTTCGTTTCGCTGGCTTTAAACAAAAGCGATGGCTGCTAATGGTATAATGAATCACGAACGTTAAATAGAATTGTCTTATTTTTAATGTGATCGCTGTAAAACGAAAATTAACTTCAATTAGCAGAAATAAAGAAAATGTACGTGAATTGCATACCTTTAAGCGTTTGACTATAGAAATATATTTTTGTTCTAAGTTTTTAACCATAATCTGCTCGAATGGTGCTCGAGATATCAAAAAATGTGGATTTGTGTGTGATAAACCGTGTAGAAAGTGTCAAAATATCGTTTGTACGTGCGAATGACCTTCTTCTATTGGATGAAGATGGCGTCCAATTTGTTTTAGAATAATTTGCATGAATACTTACTTACTTACTTATCCGGCGCTACAACCGCTTTGCGGTCTTGGCCTGCCTCAGGAGTGTCCGAAACCGCTCACGGTCTCGCAGTTTGCATGAATATTTAGTGAAAAATAAGGTATATTTCGTACGGTGTTAGTAGGTGAAAATTCGGTTCGGTGTTTTGTATAAATCAAACTATACGACCAGTAATAAGCATTGAAAACGTTATTTCCCAAAGGATAGAGAAGAAACCATCGAGAAATACACATCACAGTTGATTTTAAAAGGGCTTGTTCTAAAAGTCCCTTAAACTGGTGCAGTTTAAGAAAAGTTTAAGGTGCCAGTTTAAGGGAAATAGCTCGAAACCCCGATATTAGAACTCGAAAATTGGGCTGTAATAGAAGGCTTGGTTTTGATGTGACTTTTTGTCATATTACCCTTTTTAATAAGTACGTATGATCCGTTGAAGATAAACTTCTTTGTAACAATAATAATAATAATAATAATACTAATAATAATAATAATAATAATAGTAATACTAATAATAATAATAATAATAATAATAATAATAATAATAATAATAATAATAATAATAATAATAATAATAATAATAATAATAATAATAACAACAGTAAAAATATTAATAATGATAATAATAATAATAATTATTATTATTATTATTATTACTATTATTATCATTATTATCATTTTTATTATCCTTATTATATTATTCTTATTATTATTATTATTATTTTTATTATTATTATTATTAGTAATTATAAAAAGAATTGTAAAAATCATAATAAGAAAAAAAATAATAATAATTTAAATAAAATTAATAATAATAATAATAATAATGATGAAAATAATAACAATGATAATAATAATAATAATAATAATAATATTAATAATAATAATAATAATAGTAATAATAATAATATGTAATTTTATAATCATAATATTAATAACTTTTTCCCATGCTACATTTCTGAATGTTTGAAGAGAAAAAACTTTCATTTTGATTGCCAAGAGGGCTGTGCTGTGACAATCCCTAAAACATTACAGCTGCACGCTTTTAATGAACGTTTTGGTTTTTCCTCACAGTTCCGTTTGCGTGCGGTGCAGGTTGCAGAACAAAAGGCGCACGCATGTAGTGCTACGTAAATTTGATAGCATTCATAAACTTGCAATCAAAACTGTGCGCAATCAAATTCGTGAACGCGTTTCATGTTTACGGTTCCACGAATTTTTGCTCGCACCTTTTATTACAATACAAGTCCAACTATTTGTGTTTTTTTCGTTCTCTCTCTTTTTTTCCCTGTCGCGTGGCGTGTGGTGAAGTATCTCGCTTTACCGTTCAAAACGCAAATATAATCGAAAAGAAATGCCTGTCGCCGGGCTGGCAAGCGGGCTTTGCGCGCATCAATGCCATATTGTCACGATCAAAGCGTATTGACTTTGGGCTACCTCCAGCCGTCCGCAAGCGCTGGCTAACAAAAGTCAAATAACGCTCAGCACCGCCTCTCTTTCTCGCGCTGTCCCACACGGCAAACTTACACACAACCAGAATCGCTCACAATTAGCAGACGTTTCAAGGAAGCGGAAACAGTGCTCGGGCAAAACTCAAACTCACTCTCTGTCCCTGCACAGCGCCCGTACAATTGACATTCGTAGTTTGCGAAAGCGCATCGTTGACAGTCGTTCAGTACAGCCAGCCGGCCATGCTCGGTCGGTACGAATGCGATCGACACAAATGCCAAACGAGCTTGGGGCAAGCGCACGGCAAGGCGGGGGCAAGCACGTGAAGCAAACTTTTTCACTCCCACGGCTCCGCATCGGTAGCTAAGCCCGGGATTTTAAGCGCGGTGCACTTTTTTTTTACCGCACATATCGTTTGCGGGTTTGCTCGCCGAAACCGTTCGCTCGGACGGTGGCTTTGATCTGGTTCGCGTGCGGACGCCAGCCGTCAGCACCAGCCAGCCAGCCAACCTTTTGTGTGCCTTCTTGTGAAATGTGCATTACAAGTTACTGTCATTCATCTGCCCTGGATGTGAAACGGTGTTGGGAAGTGTTTTGTTTTTATTTTTATTTTTCATCTTTCGTTGCAAATTTCGGGCACAGCGTCCATATTTCATCTCACTACCGACAGCGTCACCAGCCCAACTACGTCACGGATGGGATGGATTTTGAGGAAAAGCAATTTGAAGGTGCTTTGAATCGAACGGTGCAAAAAAACAAAACAAAATAAGTAAATGTAATAACATATATTTTGTTTGCGCCGGAAAGCTGGACCATGGGTATGGTTATTTGGCAAAACATACGACTAGTGCATACCTTTAGGCGGATTGTAAGAATTGACTTTCCAGTTCAGTGGGTAATAAATTGTCTACGGCAACTGAAACTCAGCACGAGCGTATCGGTCGTTTTATCAGAAGAAGAAGAAGAAGAAGAAGAAAAAGAAGAAAATAAGAAGAAGAAGAAGAAGAACAAGAAGACGAAGAAGAATAAGAAGAAGAAGAAGAAGAAGAAGAAGAAGAAGAAGAAGAAGAAGAAGAAGAAGAAGAAAAATAACGAATAAGAAGAAGAAGAAGAAGAAGAAGAAGAAGAAGAAGAAGAAGAAGAAGAAGAAGAAGA
This sequence comes from Anopheles coluzzii, assembly GCF_943734685.1. Lineage (NCBI taxonomy): Eukaryota > Metazoa > Arthropoda > Insecta > Diptera > Culicidae > Anopheles > Anopheles coluzzii. The sequence goes on along the minus strand of NC_064669.1, from coordinate 6,546,723 downwards.
AGAAGAAGAAGAAGAAGGAGAAGGAGAAGAAAATAAGAAGAAGAAGAAGAAGAAGAAGAAGAAGAAGAAGAAGAAGAAGAAGAAGAAGAAGAAGAAGTCATTTATTTGGTTCTACATCAGTAGACAAGCTATGTTTACATGTATTCATTACATCTTTAATTGCATAATGAAGGGCGCACATGGTTACAAAAGCATTTTCGAGCATGTAGAATCGAGCATTCGAGCAAAATACCATTAACTGGCGCGTTAAGCTTCCCTTAAACAGCACCATTTGAAGGGAGTTTTAGACAAAAATACTCTTCAAACCCGTCTGTGATGCGACCGTTTTGTTATTTTCTTCTGGATACACTGAAAAATGACGTTTGTTATAATTTGTCGTGTAGCCATTTCATGCTAAAAAGCACCATTTTTTTTTACAATATAATACTGCACAGCATGCTTGCTTTCTTCGTGCTTCTTCGTCAAAAAAAGCCAAAGCAAATCGCCATCGTCCATCGATAGAAACAAGATTGGAACCGAGTTAACATTTCGTTCACAATCTAGAATTGGACAATGAAACATTTTTGACATGGTAGTGTAACCTGTCGTTGCCTACACGATTGCTGCAAAAAGATAACAAAATGAAGCTACACTGTGGCCCGTTTGCTGACCTGATGCTGTTGCCGTTGTTACACGCAATATCGTGCTGTGGAGCATTCCCAGACGCAAACACACATCAAACACGTGGGATCATCATTCGGTCGCCGGGCTAGATACACGCCGTCATGCTCTAACAACTAGCTGATGGCAAGATGGATGTTTCAGCAAAAAAAAAAAAGAAAAGAAAAAAGAACAAAACTATTAAGCGGACAAAAACGAGATTCTTTCCCTCTTCCGTCCACCGCCACAGCTACATTTGAGCGAATGGGGAATTTGGTGAATGATAATGGAAGTAAATTGAAGCGTCATGTGTGAGGTAACGACCTAAGGGAGAGTGGGGGGGGGACAGCTCGTTTCTGCCAAAGCGAGTGAAAAGTGAAAAAAGAAGGGCAAAAGAAGATCAATATGGATGGGAAGGAAAGGAAAAAAAAAAGCAGAAAGCAAAAGGAAAAACGAGAACAAAATTGCCAAACCGTTAAGCAAGTGACATCGTGCATCTTCAGAATTATAAAGAGCGAAGTAAAAAAAAATAAAACAAAAACAAAGCCTGAAGAGCTTCAACAATACATGGACCGAAACAGGAGCAAAACAGCGGCAAAAAAAGGAGAAAAGAACAAGAAACACAAACACACCGCTGGCACAAACGACCAGCCCGAAAGTGTCACTCGGGCAACGAAACTCTTCGAAGTTTTTCCTGGCTCCCCTTTCCCCTCCCCCCCACCCTCTCTCTCTTACTATTCTCTTCCCGGGTGTTGCCTTTGCCGGAACGTTCCAGGCGTTCGACTGGCGAAAGAATGGTTTTGCCATTCTTCGCCATGTCCATGCGTCCTGCTCCTCCCGGACCCCTCTGTCGACCTGGCATCCAAACTTAAGTGCGTGTGTGTATGTGTGTGTGTGTGTGTATTTTTCATCATCATCACCATCGTTGGCAGCAGCCGACATCACATCATAATTATCATCACACGGCGCGCGTTGCCAACCGAAGCGCCATCATCATCATTTTTGCGAGGGAGGGTGTCGGAAGGTTGCTCCCCCATTCATACCCCCCCAAAGATCCTCCGCCCGCCCACCCACCGCTACGGGGGCAGCTACGGTCAATCGGCTCGTCAGGCTCGGAATGGGAATCGTTTGCCCGCTATCGCTTCATTCCGCGCGCAAATGAGTCTCATCTGTCGCTGATGTCGCGCGATTTGCCGTCCGGGCGCTGTTGGCTTGATTATGATGACGAAAGCCCGCTGTGTGTGTGTGTGTGTGTGGCGCTGCTGCTCGAGCAGGATGGGCGCATCAGGTTGGTTAGTTTTTGATTTCACAAAAAACCCCTCGCCAAGCGGTGGCGGCGCACGCAAAGGGCGAGTTTATTTGGCTTTGGCAGTGGACGAAAATATGCCGCCGGCGGTTGCTATAATTACTCGACCCGAGGTGCCCGAGCGCCCGCACGGCATTACTTGCAACTACATTGGACGGCTTTTAAGTGGATTTACGATTGCGCGTACGGGATGGGCTCATTAGTTTGTGACGCTGTTGCATCCGTTCCCCCCCCCCCCCCCCCCCGGTTTTTTGACTGATTGATCGGCTTATTCGCCGGGCGTTTTGGGAGGCCGGCTATTACATTAATAATGCACGCGCGTGCTGCATACATTTAGGCGAAGCGTCGATGATGCCTGCTTATTACACGGCGCGTGTCCAATGAACGGTAGCTTTTCCGCTTTAAAGCCTCCGGCCGATGTGCAAGGCAGCCGCTCGCAAAAGGGACCGGGTTCGAGATGCGCTCCAACATCATTAAACGGTCGGTGCCAGCTCGCTTTTATTTCACAACAGCCGTGAGTTTAATGGACACTACAACCGAACGGTTGCGTTGCTTTTGCACGACCAAGCATAATTCAACAGCTTTATTTCAGCTCACCATAGCGTGATGCTCGCGTGGCATTTTTTGAACCAATTTCGCCGTAACGCTTGGCCGCGCGCCGGGAGTAGACCCGCGGGAAAAATAAAACCAAGCCATAAAACTGACATCTTACCTCGCTTCCGCAAGCCCCCGGCTTTAATGGTGGACAGTGGTGACAAATCTCGGCCTTCCACGAATCCTGCTCACTATGTCATTTCCAATTGGTTTTTTTTTTTTGGGTTGAGGTTGAAAAACAAAACGAAGAGAATAAAGCAAGGATGAAAAAGAAAAGTAGTAGCACGAAAAAAAAAAACGAAACAGCACAAAACAATCAGTACAGTGCCCGCAAAACGGTCCACTTTGAACTGGGTGGTGAATTAGTCGGTGCAGCAGCAGATAAGGACGCGGCGATAAGATGACGTTGATGAGGTGCTGAAATGCTTGGCGACGCCCTCCGTCCAGGCCAGGCTCGCGCAATGGGTCGGATGTTTTTTTTCGAACTTGAGGAAAGAAACAAAAACGAAAGGAGCAAAGCAAACAACTATTTAGAAGCAAATGGAAAAGGAAGGCAGACACGCAGAGCAAGTGAAATGTGTAACGTTTTGTAGTGAACTAATACAACAACAACAACAGCAGCAAACTGTCATCAGTAACGGCAGAGCACAAAAAAGAAGGCAATCGAAACGAAACAACAACAAAAAAACAAACACTCAACAGAAGCTAGCAAGATAAAGATGGCGAAAACGAAGCGAGAGCGCGCACCGTTTGATTGTTGGGTGACGATGGCTTTTCGCAATTGATAGAGAAAGGACAGACAAACCGGCCGATGAGGGTGGGCGGTGACAAAAAAAACACACACACACACACACAGCGCCAAATGGAACCATCTTGACGGGCATTTATTTAAATTACTTTGACCTTTCTTTGTGGGGTCTTGTTTTTTGTTGGTCTCTTCCTCCCCCCCCCCCCCCCCCATGGTTGTGGTCCGACGGCAGCCGACAGCGAAACCGTCTTGCGGCCGCCCGGGTGCCAAAAAACGCGCCTTCCACACCGGTCGATTGTTCGCGACAGACTGCAGCTACCGACGGCCCGGGGCAAAACGGTGGTCTCGGCAACCAGGGTGAATCGTTTTTTTTTTGTTTTTGTTTTTTTTTTATTCGTTTTTCTTTCCCTCCCGATGGATCATCAGCACCGGCGCTGGAAAAATAATGAGTGTAATAATAAAAATAATGGGAAAACGGCGCGGGCCACAAACGGGCCGGACAAGGCCCCGGGAGTCACCTTTCAAAAAAGTAGCAACAACAACAAAAAGTCCCTCCCTTTTGGCAAGCAGTGAGCGAAACGACAGCCGCACAAGAATACGAAAGGAAAAAAAACAAACAGCAAACCACTGGGCGATCCCCCATCGTTTGTGGTTCGCTTTTTCGGTTATAAATGACATTTGAAACGGAAGAAAATTGCACCCGGGCTGGGCAAGAAATGGGCAAAAAAAACACACACTCACCCACACACCCTCTCTCCCCCCCCCCCACCCCCATCCACTAAGCCACCAACAGGCCGGCTTCCCACTTATCTTCATTTCTCACGCATTTTCGGGCACCATTATCATCATCTAGTTTCATTTTTCAGCGCATCAACGACACGGACAGGCGGGGCTGAGCGGGTGTGGGTGTGCGCTGCCGTCAGCAGAAGCGCCAGTGACCGAAACGAAACAAAAAACGCCATCCGTCCCCCCGTCCCTCCGCCACAAAATGAAACATCCCCGGCGGTCGCACGTCGATCGGTGGCGTCAATTAAAGTGAGTGGACGGTGGGAGTGATGGGGTCGGTCCGCCCCGAAAAAATACGGTTCAAGAGCGCCGGCGGAGCCGGTCCACCGTCTGTCAGGTTTGCAAAATGGAGTATGTACTCACATACACACACACACACACACACACACACACACGGTGAGGGGGGGGGGAAGAGAGAGAGGGCTGAAAATAAATTCATAAGCGAATGTGGCAGGGCACGGGATGCGGTTGATGGCTGAAAGCGACACGTAATAATTATTATTTTTACCGTGAACGAAAAATATGGACAATGATGGGCAATGGGAAAGAGCGAGGGAGGGGGGGGGGCAGCGTTTGGTTGGTTGGAAAAGGTAGACAAAGTAGGAGACAAAAACGTACGCCACTCGCTCCGCATTTATCATCGCACGCGCGTATTTGTTCTTGCAAACGCTCGAATGCTTAATGGATAGTCTACCTTTCAGGCGCGCTGCAACGGGAAGCTGCAATAGGGGCGCGCGTAGCACACCGCAGCAAGGCTTTGCTTACGTTGCATAACAGAGCACTACCTTGTCGATTAAGATTTGTTTAGTTCAGAGTATTAAAAACATAATCCCTTCACACTTATCTTTTACAATTTTCAAGCAGATTAGTTGAATGTATTGATTAGATATTTTTCAATTATGCTGAAATATTCCTCAAAAGGGGTGCGCTGTGAATATAGCACCACCGCAAGAAAAAAAACAACTTGCTGTGATTTATTTTTGGGATTTTGTGTAAGCTAAGATTCAGTTTCAATAAATAAACAGCAGAAAAGAGGTGTTACTCAAACAAAAGCAAAATCGATTTCATTTTATTCGTTACACTACCATCATTGTACTCATCTCAGAATAGAAATGCTAGCGGTATCATACAACCGTCAACATTCTTTTAAACAGATACCGAACGGGACAGGACATTGAAAATATCTTAAAACGGCTGCCTCTCAGACGAAACAAGGATTCAATGCCTCTGAGCAAGAAACAAGGATTCAATGGTAGATAAGTGAAAAATTAATACAAAGGTTGTGTACGACTTTAAATTTAATTATTTTTTTTTTATAAATTAATAATTTAGTGTTGAACTCATTTGTATAAATGCCATGTATAATCATCATGCCTAGAATCATCCATTAAATGTTTAAAATATTTGATTAAAAAGCTGCAATTTTAATTTTTACAATAGCTCAACTGGTGAGCACCTTTTTTTAGGAATATTCTAGCATAATCATAATGTTCTACCTGTGGTTTATTCCTTTATGTTTTGTTAGATCAGGCTTAGTTTAGTTAGGATTATGTATTTTTATTTGTATTGTTAAATGAAATAAATGAAATGAATGGAATACACGAAATAAATAAAATAAACGAAATAAATCGATAAAAGAAATAAATGAAATGAATGAAATAAATGAAATAAATAAAAGAAATGAAATAAATCAATAAATAAATAAATAAATAAATAATTAATTAATTAAATTCATGAAATGAATGAAATAAATGAAATAAATAAGAGAAATGAAATAAATTATATAAGTGAAATAAAAGAAAATTTAAATTATTTAAGTAAATAATGTAAATTGAATATATGATATAAATGAAATAAATGATAATCATTACATAAATGAAATAAATGGAATAAATGGATTAAATGAAATAAATTAAATAAATTAAATAAATTAAATAAATTAAATAAATTAAATAAATTAAATAAATGAAATAAATGAAATAAATGAAATAAATGAAATAAATAAAATCAATGTAATCAATGTAATCAATGAAATCAATGAAATCAATGAAATAAATGCTGGAAATGAAATAAGTAAAATAAATGAAATAAATTAAATAATTTATAAAAATTAAAACATGACATAAAAGATTCCAAATTGGTTATTTTAGCGTGAATTTGTGGTGATACACAAAGCAAAATATTTACACCACTTTGCCTAAAACTAAGCAACTATGAGCTCAAACTCGATAGTTAATCTCGCTCTCCTTCTCTCTTTTGCTGAAGTCGTTGGTCCTTTCCCTGCCAGCAAGTGAATTTATTATACCACACATCGGCTACCTTCCGCAATGGGCCCCGTCCGCCCAACCTTTCGCCAGCCGAGTGGAGTTGTTTGCGTCGGATTGGCAGAAACCCTTCCCCTCCCCCTCCCGCGCCATGACACTCTTTCGTGAGCAAGAATGGCGAGGCCGGTTGGTTAACAGTGTTAGCAGCGCTCGCGAGTATTTATGCAAGGGCTAAGCCAAAAGTTATACAACCACTCGAGTGGCATTAAGATCCGCAAATATAACGCAAACATCCTACCGCCACCAGCCGGCCGGTACCGGTACGGTGGTGCTACCAGTGACCGAGCCATCCTTTCCCAGGCGTTCTGGTTGTTGTGTGTGTGTGTGTGTGTGTGTGTGTGTGATGTGTTTTTTTTACCTAACAGACACAGGGTTAGCCGCACGAAACAAAAGAAAACGGGGCCCGTCTTGGGCACTACGGAAGGAAGTGCGGAGGGCGGTGGTATTGTGTTACGTTCTTTGGAAAAACCCGAATTTCACACTCGCTAACCTTTCCCACAAAACAGGAGGACTCCAGTGGGAGGAAGGGCGTTTGTTGATGGCTTGACTGGGTGAGCTTTCACTGGGTGAAGCTAAATAAACTTACGGCCTACTAGATCCAGGCTAGCTGCGCTCCTGCGAGTGGGTGGGCAGAAGAGAAGGAGGTGGCAGACAGGTGGGCGGTGGAAGAACAGGCATCGAGCAGCATACACGCCCGGCCCAGCCAGCCCAGCTTCTTAGTTCGCCGGTAGTTTGGTTTTAATCTCTACTGCTCTTAAAAAGCTTTTCACGATTTGCGCCTTGCATACTTTTAGGCGGGCTTTCTGTTTCGCGTTGATGGGGCAAGGGGAGGGGGATATAATTTCAGTTGCAAGCCCGCTTCGAACGCTTAAAGACTTGCTCCCTCTTTCTCTCTCTCTCTCTCTCTCTCTCAGCGCCCTCGGTTAAGAAAATTGCCGGCCCTGGCTCGAAACGCGGTGGCTTAGGCAGCCGCAGCTGACCAACATCCGCCTGGTTTGCTGCTTGCCGCATCGGCACGTCTGCTTTTACGCCCTTTACCGAGGCGAACAGCAACACGCCTCCCTTCCCCCGGTTTTACCGGCAGCTTGTTGCGTTCCGTGCTCCATCGACGCCAAGCTGTTTAAGCCCCAAGACTGTGGCCTAACACTGCACGCCCAGTGGAGTGCTCCAATATCCATCCTCTTTCTTTCTCTCTCTCTCTACCTACACACACACACATGGGAGGGGGTGGAGTGGGCAGCTGAAAGATTGTTCTCGGATAGTTTTCCACTTCAGTAGTGGCAGCGGCGGCCGTCTTTCACGACCATTTATCTCCCGGACAACCACGGGGTGTGTTTGTAAGGGGTGGCCTCACAGTGTTGCAGCATTTTAGGCGCGCAAGGGAACGACCAGCGCAGAACGGTATAGAAATAAAGTAATTCCTGGGCCTTCCGGTCCCAGCGTGGGTGTCCGTCCACTTCGTTTACCCACGCGCGAACGCTCTTCTTTCTGGCTGCGTTTTGTTGAACTTTCCCCCCCATCAACACAGGCCCACGTGCATTGTTTTTCGGCACTTGCGTCCCGCCGAGCTGAGTGCTTTCTTTCGCACACTTTATGCGGACAGGCCGGTCAGCCCACGATGCAAACACACACAAAAACACACATGCTGCTGTTTAGTTGATTCATTAACGCGCAAACTAAAGGCAACGCTCCTGCGCACGTCCAGGCACGTGGAGTCGCAGGGAGGAAAGTGTCGAGTGGCTTTTGCTGAATGAAGTTCTGAAGGCTCGAAAAATTACCCGTACGCCCTCACTTCCATCCTCAACCATCCTATCGCGCCCATACGCTTTTGTTTAACCCATTTCACTGACAATCCCACTCCCAACCGTGGGGAGGAAAAAAATGAGCGAACGAAAAAAAAAACAAAAAAAAAAAACAAAACAAACTCCCAACAAAAAGGATCAGTATTTGGAATTTCATTGGCTCATTGAGTGCAGCCGACGTGCCGTGGAAGCTGCACAGAGTGGAGCACAAACCTTTCTCCCTCTCTTTCTCTCTCTCTCTCTCTCTCTCTCTCTCTCTCTCTCTCTCTCTCTTGTCCCGGGATGAATCTGCTTTATGTTGCGTTGTTCACATATTTGCTTTGCGATTTTTAAGTCATCGTACAATGCAGCGGTTTGCGGTGGGCAGGGGAAGGCTAGGGGCTTACGGTGGGGGGGGGGGGGCACGAAACGAAACGGGTGGAAACACACACACACATTCGGCTGATTTATGCGGAGCGTTTCGGCTTTGTTTTATTTGATGACGGAATCCTTTCCCAGCGATTGCTGCAGCCCACATTACACCGCCACGGTAAACGCGGACGCAGAGCAAAGGGAACGGTGCTTGTAAGAAGGTAGAGGAGGCAGGAGGGGTGGGGTGAAGAGGGGAAGGAGGAAGCGGGTTTTTATGTTGCAGGTGGAGAACTAACAATAACAATAAATAATTTTCAAGTGCTCCAAGCTTGCGGGGTGCACAGAGCGCAGCGATTTGCTACACCGCGATGATCCACCGTATCCTGGTCATGGCGCCAGGAAGTGCAAGCTGACTTCAAAGGCGCCCGGTCGGAAAGGAATCAAGGTCTTCGGTGGATGCGTGTGGTGGGAGAAAGTAGGAGGGTGGTGGAGGGAGGGAGGGAGGGGAGGTGTTAGAAATATGAGAAAGAGAAGGCTGCCAGCACCGCCGGGAGTGTCATGTGCGGGCACAGCGCATTCAAAGCAAGTTCCCATAAGGTGTGGTCGATTCGGTTCGGATGCTGGTGCTGGAAGTATCTGGCGAAGGAAAATATAGAAATATGTTTCAACGACAACACATACACACAAACAGATGCGTATATACGAGAACATATATAAACACTATCACACACACACACACACACACACACACACACACCCACACACAATACAGCAGAAACGGCTGGGCGTCGACCAGAAAGTCAGGCAACGAGCTACAGTGTTGCATTTGCACATAACCCGCTTACACTTGAGCTGCAATGGCTCTCGATGCTGGCTTGTACGTAGTCCCCGTCCTCCATATTCCTCCTGCACGTCCCTCCTGCACTGCCCGACCCGATTCCGGTTGCGGTAATGGTTGGAGAGTGGATTGTCATGTTTTAAATATACCGTCAGAATGATTGTGGCGCTCATTCCTACCATGCCTCTATCTCTCTATCTCTCTGCCTCTCTTTCTCTCGGTACTTTGCGGTTGCAGGGAAGCGAGTTGATGGAGGAGCTAACCACGACCCATCCGCCCACCCACACTCCATTCCATTCCATTCCGCAAACCCCTTCTTTGCGTGAGTGCGGTGAATCTTCTCCACGAGTGTCTTGTCTCGAACGGCTGTGCCCCTTGCGTTTCTAACAGTGCTGCTACGAGCGTCTAGGATGGGGACGGTTTCTTTTATTGTTCTTTTTTGCCAGTTGATTGCTTGATCTGAAGCTCTCCCAAAAGCAACAGCAAAAGATAGGGTTGAAGAAGAAGAAAACAAAAGCTGCATAACAAATCTTCTTCCTATACACAAACACGTTCATTGCGGTGGGAAGCCCAACTTCGATCGATTGTGTTTTACAAACACGCCAATCACGCCACCCCCCCCCCCCCCCCCCCCGGCAAGTGTGTGTGTGTGTGTGTCTCACACATCTTTCTTAACTGTTTCTTACCACCCATAAGTGTGCGTGCGTTTGTGTGGTTACCTTGTTTAGCACCTTTTTGCGCTTTCTTCCCAGCTCGATGTGACGCCTCGGGTAAGGGAAATGAATGTCAAGCGAACACACAAACACACAGCGGCACTGGGCCCTGCACTGGGCCCCTCGGGGCACACAGCACGATGGGTAACGAAATGTCATAACCATAAATCTCGGGGTTCGCCTTCGACCGGCCGGCCGCACATCCAGGACAGCCCTGGACACTGTCACACTTGAGCGTGCCCAAACCCGAAGCCGAAATAAAGCGAACGATTATCAGCACCCCAGATTCAATCTTGCCATCCCCATAAACTCCGGGCCAAGAGAGAGAGAGAGAGAGAGAGAGAGAGAGAGAGAGAGAGAGAGAGAGAGAGAGAGAGAGAGAGAGAGAGAGAGAGAGAGAGAGAAAGTGAAAAAAGAAAGGTACAAAAACGCATCCCACATTTCGATTTATCTTACAAACACTTTGCCCAGAAAATGGCCTGCAGCAGCAACAGCAAAAAAGGGCTCCTCAACGATATCATTCACCAAAACATCATCCGGCGGTAGACGCTACTGTGCCTGCGAACGGACGCACTGAGGGGAGCGAGCGCCCGGAGCGCCTCCCGCAAGAAGGAGAGATGATACAGTGGAAGGATCTGGATGTGGGGCTGGTTTTTTAATATAATGATTTTTCTTTTCTTTGATAGGTGAGAGCAACCGTAGTGTTTGGGTTTGCTGCCCTTTTTGTGGGCGATTTTGCACAGTCGCGGTGGTCGCGGTGGGAGATTGCAGGGGAGGAGAATATTCTTGTTGGAAAAAATTAAATGCAAAAAAAGCCATAAGGCTCAGGTGACACAGTGCGGTAATGGAACGCCCCAAAGCAGGGCGAAGGCAAGCCTCGTAGAAAGCATGCTTCGCGTTGCGGTTTGCATAACTGTAGGCGCTTTCAAAGGTGCGCCGCGGAATTACAAGCAATTTGATTTTGAAGGGGGTTTGTTTTGTTCTTATTAGCTTTAAAATCATGCATGACAAACGGTTGCGTCCAATTGCACCTCTGCAGAACGATTCCGGCTGCAGCAAATGTTTGCCGAAGGGCAGGAAGAAAATCAATTCAAGACGATTCCACGGCCGGAGCATGCTTTGAACCGTCTCAGCCAGCCCACTGCTCGTAAGTGGCTACTTTCCGGGAGACGATCCTCTGCCAAACGGGGGCGATTGAACGATTGCCTCGAAACGAAATGGGAAAATTCTCAACGAGCTCGTTCGTGCGTGAGTGTGGGTGTGTGTGTGACCGTCACTTTCTTGCTTCCACCATTACCACCCATCGCACGAGTGCAGCTGGCAAACACACACACACACACACACACACACACACACTAACGTGTGATTTATGTCCTCCGTAGGAAAACCATTTATTACCGCAAAACGCCCAATGGTGAACGATGAACGATAGGACATCATTGAAAAGTGCTTTACAACAAAACGGCACTTCGCCGTTATCCTCTTGCCCCTAGGAGCGGCACGAAGGCGCCCGCACCCCGTTTTGGGAAGGGGGGGGGAGCGGAAAAGAAAAAGGTAGTTTACTACGTGCCGTGCCAGTAGTCGCCGCTGCAGTGGATCCACAAGCACTGGCGAAGCCGTTGAGCACAATAATGGTTGTGGAAGGAGGTGAAAGGAGAGAAGAGGGAGGGGCGAAGAAAATGGTAACGCCTTCTCCGAAACTTTCCTCCAAGCGAGGAAGAAATCCATCTCAAAACTCTTGTTCACATTTTTTTTATGTTTTTTTTTTTTTGTTGCTTCAACAGCCTTTCCCCTGTCGCATATGGCCAGATGGCTTACGACTTTAAGGTAATATGGGAGCAAGCAGTGTGTGCCGCAAAGCAGGAAGCAAAGCCTGGTGTGAAACACGATTCAGAAGCGTAAGCTGCACACTGTACATTGGTCTGCTTCGTACCGTCCCATCCCATCAGACGGAGCGAAGGGTACATGGCAGCCGTGGTGGCGACGAGCGTTGGCCCAGAGGACGGCGCACCAGTAATTCGATTTTTATTGCCAAACCGGAGGGAAAGTAATTAGTCTCACTTGTCGACTGCGCCCGTCGCCAGCCGTATCTGACGGCCAGGCGGATAAAGGTCAGTGGTTGGTTGGCGCGGGGTAACGAAGGCAGCGGCATGACGGTTGATCCCTTGAAGATGCAAGAACGGTATTTGCAAAGCATTACATCATTTATTACACCCGCTCAAACGCTTAAATGAACAATCATGGTAAGCGGATTGCATACAGTAGGGCGTTTAAAAAAAAACTACGTTAGCAGTGTTACTTTCGGCGATTGCGCCTAAATGTCTGCAAAATGTTGCCGAAAAATGCTCAAATTGTCAATACGGCTCTCAAAAAGAGAAAAGCTTTTTCAATTTTTCATCAGTGTTTAATTTACTATTATTTATATTCAATGCGTTTTTTTTTGCATTTTTCAACTACACACATTCATCATACGTTAGGAAACTGTTTAAAATTGCAGTAATATCTTTCGCGCCATTGCTCTCGCTGCTCTCGAAGGGTTAAGAAACATGCCACCTGCGTTTGCCGCGAATGTCATCGAGCAATATATCAACCATCTTTCCCTTCTCCATTCCCCTATGCCCGTCCCCTTTACTGATACTTCTGTACAATGCTAGCGCACTCCCGGGAGCTTAACCCTGCCCCCTCGCTAACCGGTTCGTCTTCCGACACGTCTTGCGAAGACGTCGTCGATCGTTCGCGAACCGATTACCGAAAATCGTTCCCCTGCGCGGAAAAAAAAACCTGGAAGCAAGTGATGTAAATCGTAACGCCAGGATTGGGCAGGGGCCTGCTACGCCAATGCAGTTTGTACCCGGTGTACGTGCCTGTACCGTTGCAAGCTGAGCCCCCCCGGGCTACGGGCCACAGTGGGGCTTTGCTCTGAGCCCTGCGTTTGCATGTGTGTGTCGTGACGATGCGCAGTATACCGCAGTGTTGGCACCGTTAACACACAGCTCTCGCTTTTATGGCACATACTTTCGTCGGCTGGAAGCAGTTGCGTTTGCAGGCGAACTGATTCGGAAGCTGTTTGCGGTACTACACTTAATCATAGCAATAAAAAAAACTAATAATAATAAAAAAAAACAAAACTATGTAGTTGCGTTGAAGTAAGAGCGCCCAAGTTGTTGAAATGGTAAGCGCCTAAAGGTATGCAAGCGAATTGGCATCATTCATAAATAAGCTCGTGGCTTAACTCATTCCTTCAGTAGCAAATGCTTTGCAGTGCATACCTTTAGGCGCCACCAGCCAATCGTAATGCTAGCCGATGCCATAAATTTCCCTCACTACAATTTGTCAACAAGCTGTAAACAATATTGCCGCCTAAAGCTGCCGCTCTAAATCAAAAATGTACTTCAGCGTGGCACACTAACTCGCGGATGATAAAAACGTAACATCTCAATCGCGAAGCTGGCACGGCTTCACTAGCAAACTCATATTAACTGCTCATCAAAAGTTGCCATAAAAATTACGTTCCTCTTGCTGACGGTGCTCGCCCCCTTCCAAGCTGAATTCAGTGAATTGAGTCAGAGGCGGCGCACGCACGCATGCACAGAGCAACTCATCATCATTTCCCAGCGCCCGCACGCCCGAAACGTTGCGGAACGTTGGGCCATAAACGATCGTATGCTGGGAGGGGGGTAAATTACATCCACATCCTTGTCGCATTATTTATGGGCACACAAGTGTTCGCTTCACCGCGACGTGACGTCTTCTCCGCACACACACACACACACACACACTCAACATTTTCGGCGGCTTTGGCCTTCTCTGGGCGGATGCAAATGAAGCTGCCGCCACTAGCGGGCCTGCGACTTCCTTGTGCCAGCTTGTGCCGCGCATCAACCGGTACAAACCGGCTGCTCGAGATTATGAATCACAGTAGCGCTTTAGTTTCTTGCTTTTGCGCTTTTGCTATTGCTGCTATTCTACTTGAGCTCTTTATCGTTTTCTTTTTTGTCGTACGACTTTTCTAAAGGATGACAATTATTCAAACGAAGGTAGCAGAAGAAAAATGCAACACCGGTGCTTTCTCTGTACCGATGCTCTCTCTCTCTCTCTCTCTCTCTCTCTCTCTCTCTCTCTCTCTCTCTCTCTCTCCCTCTCTCTCTTTGTGTCTTTAAAAATAAAGTTTTCCTCCAAACTCGAGCGTGGAGACAAATTCATATTCCCAGCCAGCTTACTGACCACCCACTGCCGCCACAGCTTCGCATGTTGATCCGTCCCATACTCTGCTCGGGAATAAAAAAAAAAAAACCTCACCCCCCTCCCACCGGTAGAGCTGAAACGTGCGCTGCAAGAAAAACTGCAAGCTGCACAAATTGAAGAGTAATAGTTTTCAATTTACGTAGGGAAAAGTTAAATGGAAAGAAATTTTATCTCTCTTACTTTCGTGCCTGTCCTGCAACCGGTGTGCCTCTGTACCAGGAGCAGGCACGAGGCGCAATTTGATATTTGCATGCAGCTTGCTAGTGGACAGTGTGCACAGCAAGCGAGCGAAAGGCCGGGCACGATTCGGGGGTTCACTTTTCGAGGCTAGAAACTCCGGCACTCCGGAGACGCCCGGGCGCTTGCAAGGTGTGCGGAGCTGTTTTGTGCGGAGACTGATGGGTTTCGCTCTTGCCTTTGCTCATCATTTTGCGGTTGATGCGGATGTTGATAAACGGTGTTGTGATAATGGTGAAGAAAATAATCATTAAAAGTTTAAAAAAAGTGTTTTATTTTAATAAAATAAGCGTGTCACTACAATAATAATATGCAAGTCTATAAAACAGGTAAATTCGTTGAAATAAAAAAAGAAATAATGAAATTGATAAGCACTTCAGTAAAAAGTGCTTTTAATGAAAAGTAAAAACAATATATTTTACAAAATAAATTAAAAAAAATTGGAATATAAATAATATGAATATATAATAAGATGTTAATTAAACAAAAAAAAGAAAAAAAAAGAAAATCAAGTTTAAATGGCAATGAAACAAGACCAAATGAAAACAGAACAGAACAAAACCACAGTAGTGTGAAAAAGATCGCGTAGAAACACTCTCGCTCTCTTAAACGAGGTTAAACAGAGCCTTTGGCAAAGGCTGAAAGACTGCACCAAAGCGAGCAAAACGAAACCAAAACCAAAATGGACAAGATCAATAACAACAAATCAAAGCAAACCAGTTTTTCCCCAGTTTCGGCTCGCATAAATATAGAAACAAAAGGCCGAAAACTGGAAACATAATTTGCCAGTCACCTCACTGCACCCTCTCCCCCACGCTTATTGCCACCGACACCGAGCTTAACTTCTCTTCATTGGTTTTGCACGATTCGTGTGGTTTGTTTGGTTTTTTATTTCTCTTTTTTTTACTAGTTTTTTCGCTTCGGCTTTATTTGCTTCTTTCGGTGAAGTATCTTCACAGAAAGAAGGGCGCAAAAGACACACACACACACACACACACACACACACACACACACACACACACACACACACACACACACACACACAAAGGCAAGGGAAAAAGTTGATGGAGCAGCTACTTCCGCGTTGCTCGATTTTTTTCCCGAATTTGTTAAAGTATAAAATGGAATAGATCGGAAGAAGTTTACCTCAAGCTGGTTATATGCAGATTTTCTGTTGCTACTCTGTCCACCACGTTTCCTTTTGTATGTGTGTGTGTGTATGGCGGCTTTTTGTTCCGCAGGCGCTGCTCGCCTTAGCCCAATTTTGCTTTATTGTTCGAGCGCGGCAGCTAAAAGCAATGTACAATAATGATAAAACCAAATACAGCGAAACGGGGGGGGGGGGGGGGGGGGGGGGGGGGAAGCCAAAAAATATGGCAACCGGCAGCAAATGCACTTACCATAAACATTTTGTAGTTGTTTTTATCTACTGCCCTTCGTCCCCTTTCGCCCAGCCCAGCTTTCCGTTTGCAACCGGAAATAAACAACCCCCGAAAGAAAAAAAAACACTCCCCCAGATTATGTTCCGCTTTGTTTCAATAAAGTCATTGAGATAAACTTTAATTCCTTATTAATAGCGCATAGACTCTTCCGCCCCCCCCCCCCCCTCCCAGCCGGGGCGGATGAGGGACGGATGTAGGGAAGCGTTCGAAAGGGGAATTTTTGTTAACTCCGCTCTGCAGCTCGTCCTTCGCCGATGCTCTTGATTATTGCTCATTAACGTTTGCTTGTGCTGTTTTTCTTTGCTTACGAAAAGGAGGTGGGTTGTAATTTTTGGTTTTTTTTTTTTTGAAGAAAAAGACAAACAATAACAAGCAAATGCAGCCGCCTTTACGATCCATGCTTTACGATGCATTACGAAACGCGTTGGAAATTATTATACTTTGCCCGAACATTTTTTATAGTGACGCTCATAAACGCCGTTCGGAAGGCTCGTAGGAGGTAAGAAATGACACAAACATTAAGCTGCAACACGCCATAATCTTTCCACGGGGGCAGGGGAAGGGGGCTTGGATGGAAGGATTGCTGGGTGTGGATCGATTTACGCCCCCAACCGGCCGCTAATCGAACGAAGGCGGATGAGGTTCGTTGCCTGTGCGAGCGAATGCCTTTTTCTTTTAGGTTTTCTCCCAAACACACACACATATACGAGCCCTCTAAGCATCGTGTAATTTATTTCCCCCACAACTGCCAACACGCCCACCCACCGGGTCGCGGGAGTGTGAAAAATGGCAGCTCATAAGTAAGTGAAAATTGATAATAAAAAGCGAAATTATTTTATATCTGTTTCGCTGCAATTCGATCCATTTGTTATTTTTATGCTCCGGCCACGATTGGCGGGGGGCGGGGGGGGTCGGAGAATGTGGTAGGCTGAAAGGAAATTCCACGCCCCCCCCCCCCCTCCTTTTGCCGGCTCTAATCATTTCTCAGATTTACGCCCCCCCCCCACCCGTTCCACCGAGGGAGAGGGTGGGACTCCCTTCGAGGCACGGCACTTTTTGAAGTATAGGCGCAACGGCTGCCTTCCGGCCGCCTGAGCGTGTTCTTTCGCACACACACACACACACACACACCCATAGACACACATTGCATGGTGTGGCGAGCGTTGTAAAGGATTTTCGCTCGGCTCCTTTTGAAATGAGAGCTCGCGCCACGTTCCAACATCAGCGACGAGCCCATTTCCCATCAAAGAGGATCATTTCGGGCGTATTTATTTCTTCCCATTTATGTGCGCGCTCCTCTGTGTGTGTATGTGTGTGTGTGTGGCTTACTGGATGTTTATTGTTTTCTCTCACACAAACACACACACACACACACACATACACAAACACACCCCACGACTGCACGCGCAAGCTGCTGATAATTTTACGCTCGTTTTACGCCAAAAGGTGCATTAAGCCCTTGTACGGCTTCCAAGCCATCCTTTCTTGATGATGCTTCATATACAGGGTGGAAAGCAGATGGGGGAAGGAGGCAGTAGAAGCAAAGGAGGGTGGCTTACCTGGATGAATGGTAACCATGTGCACCGCCGGGTGAGTGAAGTGGATTTGGAATATTTATCGCCCGAAATTACTTCACCCACTGCTCCCGCTGCTGCGAATCCGGCTCGAAGGACCAAACTCGACAGTGACGTATTGGAATCGATGAAATCAATCCCCCGCGCGGATGATAATTACGCAGTGCAAGTGGTTATGAGTTCATTCTTGTATAATTAATACGAAGCAAGCAAACGAAAAAGAAGGAACGAAAAAAAACCAACCAACGCCATCAATCGCTGATATCGAGCCCCTCCCTGTGTGTCGCCATATTGGATTGAGATGGGAGATCGATCACTGTCCCATTTCGCGCTCACTGCGGGGCAAACGCCCATAACCGCTGCTTACTGTCTGTGTGGGTTACGTTTCACGTGCTTTCGCGCTACTTTCCCATCCATTCAATGCGAAGTGATGATTGAAATCCGGAACCGGAAGTGGAGGCAAAGAGGGAAGCAAAAGGAAAGCCCGACTGCTGGCCCGGGCCCATTGACACCGGACTAGGAGCGGCTTGGCGTGGCTGAGAACCGTTACCGTTAAGTGGATCGGGCCGCGCGGGCGAAAGGCGCACACTTGCTCGGACAGCAAGATGAAACTCACTACTCACTTCTCTTCCTCATTCTCCTCCAAGGAGCCTCTTTGCCTTTGCCTCTACCGATATTCTATAATCACTTTAATTACGGCGCAAATCTCTTTCCCTCGCGTATCGAAGCTCATCATTGTTGCGAAAAAAAAGTCAATAAAAAAAACACCCGAGCCCGAGCAAGCGGACGCTTCGGGCAGACGGAAAAAGCCTCCTCACTCCCGCATACACACACACACACACTTCTAGTGGTTACCCGCGAGACAAGAAAGTGGTTTCTAGACTGTTGTTTTTTTTTCCCCCATTGCTGTGTGAGCTTTATTTTACTTTCTTTTTATTTCTACCACGACTGCCGGTTTCCCATTCTCTCGGTCTCTAGCGCACTCTCTCGCGGCTCTTTCTTTTAATGCGCTTCCGGTTCCACCTTTTTTGTCCGGCTCCGTCAAGTGCCCCTGAAAACCTTCTGTTTCTGCTCGAACGCCTATCGACATCATTACTGCTGCCCGTATCGTTTCCATAGAACGAGACGAGCGAAGCAAAAAACCACTTCTCGCTGATCGAATGCAGGGTTTGTGGAGCTATTTTTTGGGGTTGTTAGCTATCTAGCCTCGACATTGCTCGAGTCATTTTTTTACGCATTTTGTTTACAAAATAAAGCTTTTGTGTGATGACACTTTTTGTGCCTTACATTACATGATGTTGAATAATTCCTCCTATCAGCTGTTTTGAAGCATCGAATGTGTTTCGAGCAGTGCGTAGCAATTTGGAACTAATTATTCTTTCAACATAAATCTGTATGATGATAAGAAAAAGAATGTTGTTCAGAGTAGAGTTGAAATTATAGGCAAAAAACTCACTTTTGCTTCATGCATGTTTGGTTCCAAATCAACTACTTGCGTTCTATATGCCGGCGGAATGGAAGGTTGATGAAAATCAGCGCCAGGCTGAATGTGTTAATATTGTTTTACGAA
Organism: Anopheles coluzzii; assembly: GCF_943734685.1. NCBI lineage: Eukaryota > Metazoa > Arthropoda > Insecta > Diptera > Culicidae > Anopheles > Anopheles coluzzii. The sequence goes on along the minus strand of NC_064669.1, from coordinate 6,527,554 downwards.
TATCGATCCAGTTGGCCATACCACTGTATAATGCACTTTACTTAACCAAACACTCTAAACTTGTACAATAGCATGAGGAAGCCCAATTTTTTTTGTAACTTGAAAAAACCCAGCAAACTAGAAAAATACAGTCGTTGCCGCTCAATGTTGACTCTAACTCACCTAATTTTGTCTTTCAGGCACCAATATTTGTTTTTGTCTGTTATGCATCAATTTGTTGACTGTAAGGCATCAAGATTGGACTGTCAATTGATTTTTCTATAAAATTTAAGCTTATGCCCATAACTGTAGGCTCCAGGAGAATGCAATTGAAGTTAAGTGATTAAAAATTGAATTGATAGAAATTTAAATACAACAATTGTTGGGCCAAGCTAAGAAGCTGAAATAGATTTTTTTAATGCTTCTTCACGGGGTCTTCATTCTTGAGAATTGACATGATCCAATTATTTCTTTCTTATTTCTTATTTTTAATTAAGTTTTCTGCTATAAAATCCACTCAAATACGTGGTCAGTTTATAATGATTCCTGCAAGAGTTAAATATTGTTGACTTACTTTTAAAAATAGATGCGTTAGAGCCAGAAATGAATGCCTTCCCAATTGACATTTTCGAGCACGAAAAATCGGAAATTCGAGCACATTCCCTTAAACTGGAGCTTTAAACTTCCCTTAAACGGCACCAGTTTAGGGGAATTTAGAAAAAGACTTTAAAATCAACTGTGATGCGGCTTATTCGTTGCTTTCTGCTAGATTCACTCGGAAATGATGTTTCCTACCGTTACTGTCATATAATATAGTCATTTATACTTAAATAATACCATTTTTTCTAAAAATAACGTCACAAAAAAAATGCTTTCGTTTTTCATCAAAAAAACAAAGCTATGCATGTGAAATGAGCTCGACGGCATCGTCCATCGGTTGAAGAAAGTTTAATTTACGAACACACCAAATCTTGGCGCTTACAGCAGACTTGATCACACACAAATCCACAATTTCAGGCGTATCGAGTACTAATCGAGCAGA
>NC_064669.1:6501533-6521533 GCF_943734685.1 Anopheles coluzzii | reverse complement strand
CATGATCAATCGATCTTCATTTAGTTAGTGGTTAATAAAAACGCTTAACCAGTACCATGCAGCCTTGATACTGGGAGACGGTTCAGAGGATTGAACCCACGAGGTACGTTGAGAAACGAATGAAGCAGAGATGCTCAAAGTCTCTGCTACATAAGGCATAAGCTAAATAACTAACCAAACTTGACGATTGTACCACGAGACCAACCCTGAACGAGGAGGGATTCTCTGTTCTTTTCGTTGTTTAGTTTATCAGTTATTTTTATTGTTAGTGTGATGATTTTCTTATTATTGTTGTTTTTATTTTTTTATTATTATTGTTATTTTAATTGTTGTTGTTATTGATAATATTGTTTTTATTGTTATTTATACTTGTATTTAATTTTTTGACATATTCTCAGTAAGGTGTATTGCTCATTATTGCTCTTATTAGATTTTTTTGTGTATAATATCATTTGTATTAATAAAGAATTTTTTAATTGTTTTTATCATTTTCAAAATTAGAATAATGAAAACAATAATAAAAATAATAATAATAATAATAATAATGATAAAAATAATAATAATAATAATATTAATAATAATAATAAAAATAAAAATAATAATAATAATAATAATAATAATAATAATAATAATAATAATAATAAAACTAAAAATAATGATAATAATAAAAAAAATAATAATAATGATAATAATAATAATATTAATAAAAATAATAATAATAATCATAATAATAATAGTAATAATAATAATAATAATAATAATAATAATAATAATAATAATAAAAATAGTTATAACAATAATAATAATAAAAATCATAATAATAATAATAATAATAATAATAATATAAATAATAATAATAATAATAATGATAATAATAATGATAATAATAATAATAATAATAATAATAATAATAATAATAATAATAATAATAATAATAATAATAATAATAATAATAATAATAATAATAATAATAATAATAACAATAATGAAAATAATAAAAATTTAAATAATAATAATAATAATAATAATAATAATAATAATAATAATAATAATAATAATAAAACTATTAATAATAACACCCCTTACTACGTTTTTCGCATAACGAGCAAATCTAGATTTTCCCTCCTTACCACTAAAAACTCGCATAACGAGCAATTTATTGTTAGTTCTTGATAAGAACCCGTGACCAATCCGACTATTTCAATACTAATGATCGTCACAGTGTTTCTCTAGCCAGCTCAACGTTATAATCTTCATTTTCAATCCGTAAAATCCCATTTCAACATGGTCAAATGAATGTCGAGCGTATACCGAGCAACCAATCACAGATCATTCTAGTTCCGATTGTTATTGTTGAAATGTATTTAACGTGATTGAACGTGTTTGCTTCCGATGTTGAGCTGTTTAGTGGAACCCTGTAAAAATCAAGCTAATTCCAAAATGTGTTCTTATTGTGGAGGATATCTGTAAGGAGGGTGACACATTAATGCCCACCGATGGTTCAAAACTCACAAAGTCATTCAAAAATTGGAACAAAAAATCCGGAGTGAGCCATGGACGCGCCCACTCCAAGTCCACACAACTCTTTTCAGATCAGATAGCGGAGCTGAGAGTTTTGCTGCGCTTATCGACGGCAGGTGGAGTAAGTGATTTCCTTCCTTCTTATTTGACAATATTGGAGGCTCTGTTCGACGTCAGCCGTGGAAGTGTGCCAGACGCGGATTGTGATGTGTAGTCTACCTCCCTAAGAAGCGGGTGTCTTGCAGGTGTGAGGTGCATTGATGAGTGTGTTCATCGATGCATTTTTGATCTACTAGCTCGTGAAGGATACTAAGAATTGATCAATGGATTACTGTCGCCACTTGGACGTGGTTCGTATGGTTGTGATGCATATAATCCCTGTATACCTGCATTTTGCTTGACCAGGAACTATGAATTGTATGAAAAAAGCCTCCCGCATAACGAGTGAGTCATTGAAATGGATTAAACTCGGTATGAGGGAATTCACTGTAATAGGTTAACACATGTTTATTGATATAAAATAAAGTGTACATGAGAGCCAGCCAGTTTTTTTCTTGATTTATATCATAATAATACACTGTTCAGAGTCTGTTGGTAAATTTCAACCCATTGTAAACGTTATATTAATTGAATTAACATGTTTTTTAAACATAAGTAGCATTTGTGCAGATTAAAAACAATGAATCACGGTTCATTCGACATTGATTTAAACCATAATGCTAAACGAAATTAATATTTATTTTGTTAAGACATTATTTACTCGCAAACATTGTTGTGTCGTTAACGGTCAGAGCGAAAAGCGAAAGTAAAGTTCAGCTACAACGTTGCCTATTTTAATTGTTCTCCAACTCTTAACCTAAAGTTTCAACAGCAGCATCAGTTAGCAGTGGTGACGCACTCTTTGGGATCTTTTTTCCCCTACAGCCGTGCTCAGAGTGCGCGCCTGTTTTGTTGACTTTTCGCGCCAGCCTGGGTGCAAAGATAAAGGAACCATTCCAGATTGCGGGGTGCGGCGCCGAAACGAGCAACGCATTATGGTGATACGAAGATCATCAGCGGTTGTCGCAGTCATTGGGGAAGCGAATCGAAACTCAACGCACTGCTGCGGTAACACACACACACATCGCACAGGGCTGTGTTATGTTTGCTGTCGCTAAACCTTTGCTATGGTTCCTTTTGTACGTTTCGTCTAAAAAACTAACCAATGGAAGGCGTCCCATTGCCAGACAGCACACAGACATGGGGCAGCACCAGCGGACGGGCTTATCGCACGGGAAGTGCGACATCGCGGCGGGCACAGCGCATAGATAAATTAGTGAACAGCGCCGTACCGTCCACACATTTGGCGCTCGCTATTGCCTTGGAGGTCACAGTGCCACATACACACACACGCAAGGGTTGCGTAGGCATTCTAGTGCATCCATGGGATGATTTGATCGCATCTGGCTGTAACGCCAGAAGCGCTTGTGTGAACAAAAAAGTGACATAAGTGAAGTTGTTTTTGGTGATTTTATATTTTAATATGGTTATGATCATTTACAATATTAATTATTAGTATAATATCATTCCGACTATTTCAAAAATCAATGTTGCTTGATAGTTGGTTTGCAAGGTTTATACCTATCCACTAAACTCGCAGCTCGCAACGCCAACGCCAGATCGTATGCGTTTTTGCCACGTTCAGTCGTGCTAGCAGCGTCAGCTTTAATCGCTAATCATGGCCAAACCTTGAACCAATGCACATCGAAACTAACCGATTGCTCTCCTACCAAACCCCTCCCCCCTTCCCCTCCCCCTGCACACACCAGATCCCAGAGGAGGGGTCGAGGTTGCAGCCATCGACCCATTAAAAGCCGAAACCGATCCGATGTCACTTTCACCTCGCTTGGCACGCACGGCAAATGGCTAGCGAAAACACCCGCGTGCATGGTAACGCGTGCACACACACACACACACACACACACACACACATGCACACCCCGCAAAGGGGGTGCAGGCAGGAGGCAGGATATTTTTAATATTATAATGTCATTCAAAGCCGAGGGCCCCGAGGGCCGCACACACAACAAGACTCTAATGGAGTGTCCTTTGGTTCGGCGCGGTCCCGAGCGAGCAACACGCAACAAGGAACAATAGCAGCGTCCAATACATGCACACATACACACACACACACACAGTGAAGGCAGCACACAAAATCTCCCGTGACATTCCGGGTTAAGCTTTCGGCGAAGGAAGGAACAGGCCAGCAAAAAAGCAAACGAAACACCAGCGAGCGAACGCGGGCGCGGCATCAAAAAAAAAAAAAAAAAAAAAAAAAACGGTACGACGACAATCGTTTCCGGGCCCGGAGGAAGAGGGGGCGCCTTTTTATTCATTTTGTCGCTCTCAAATAAACCTTTGCTGCGGCTCGGGGAGCGCCCTGGCGCAGCGAATGTTGATTTATGAGCCGACGAGGGTCCTGTCATCTCATGTACCGCGGTCCCGGCGGCGCTCGAGAGTTCAAAAATGCGCCTGACTGCGGGGACCCGGAGAGGGTAATCGGCGTCGTAAGCTCCCTCTGGGAAGGGATAGGGGGCTCAGCCCAGGATAACACTTGCTCGCCCCGTTTGCGCTGCCTTGCCATTCCGCCGTCAACCATCCAGGCGATCCATTCACTTTCACGCTTTTCACCCACAATCCAGCCGGCTTTACTTTTGATTTCGGCCTCCATTGTGTGTGTGTGTGTGTGTGTGTGTGTGGGGTGGCTTTTTGGGTCGTGGCTGAGCGGGTGTCATAAATAACTTTCCCCCATCGCCCCACCCCGTCGCGAACACATGTCGCTCACCCTCGGCGACTGGAAAGGGTGAACGTTGACCCGCGTTCTTGCGCGTTCCGGATGGTGCTTTCTGGGGGGGGGGGGGGGGGGGAGGAGGAGATGGTGCCTCCCAGAATGGCCCCGCGGCATGATGGCATGTCATTTGGGTGTATCACATGCACACACATACACACGTGTATATATATATAAACACATAATTGAGTGGGAAAATCGGTGCCACTTTTTAGGGCTCGTTACAGCGCCAAAACGGGGACTCGCATCCCCCCCCCCCCCCCCCTGGGAGGTTAGTATTCAATTAGGTCTTGGCCGAGGCCATCAATGTGGAAGATAGATATAGGCTCATCACTTGCTGTGTGTGTGTTGCTTTTTTTTCTTTTCTCATTCTCGCACAACGCGCAATCGGCAAACGCACGCCCGTTTAGCTTTGCATACCCTCCGGGCGCATCGCTTCGCGCGCGTTTCACCATTTATCAGCTTATGCTGATCGCGTTGAACGGCACGGTTAGCCACCAAAATGGGGGAGGGGGGGGGGGGGGGAAGGATGGAGAAATTTTGCATCGCCCGCGGAAAATGTGTTCACTGTACTTCCGCGTCAATGAGCATTTGCTTAGAATTTCCTGCCACACCGCCACGCATTTCCTTTGTGCGGGAGCGACGTTTTTTTGTTGCTGTTATCGGTTCATCCTTTCTCCTCCCCCCCCCCTTTTTGCAAGCGAGTTTTTGTGTGCATTTAAAGGGGTAGCAAATACACGCGAAACCAAACGCCTGCATCCCAAAATCACAACGCTCCAGTCAGGCTCTAGTTGGATGCCGTTGTGTGCCCGTGTGTTTAGTGAGATCAAACTCAAAACCCGAAGGGCAGTGGCAACAGTAGCAGCGAGCTCGCTTTAAAATCGATCGCAATTGAAGTGAGCGCAACAAACAAACAAACAAAAAACGCTGGTCGCCAAAGCGCACCGCGGAAAGCGCAATGATGCAAGCGGGAGATAATTATTATCTACGCTGCGGAACAAACAAACAGACAGCGACAGTAAAAAAAAACTAGGATGCGATGGGGGGAGGAAGGGGGGGGGGGGGGGAGGGGAGAAAAATGGCGCGGAACGGGTGTGCCTGCCGGAGCGTGAAAATTGTTTAACTTTATCTACCGTGTAATTATAGTGTGCGGCTTACGGGAAGCCGAGCGAAGCCAAAGCCCGGCTTTGCCTACATTCGGGCGTTGCAGGCGAAACGGTTAAAGGAGCGCCGGCATCGATGGAGGGGAAAAGAGTGGAGGAAGTTAATTTCCCTTCCTACCCTCCCTCTGCACTATCATGTTTTCGAGGGGGGAAGCGGGGGGGGGGGAATTTTTTTTCTTTTTTTTCGAAATTCTGTTTGTACAACTCCCCAACCCAACGTAGTCGCGATTCAGGCGCTTTTGGAGTGCTTAGAAGTAATAGAGAGACAGAGAGAGAGAGAGAGAGAGAGAGTGAGAGAGAAAACCCGGCTGGCCGCGATAATGCACTGTAAAACAAACATTAGCTGTGGCAACAAAGCACGCCGGCATGTTTGTAACGGATGCGTTTCGATTGCTTTTTGTTAGCCTCAACCGAGCGCAGCGCTCATTTTCCCTTCGCTTTTCCGCGCGAACGCAACACGACGAACCGCCCATCGGGTTCGGCCGACGGCCGACCGGCACGGTTGGCGCTGCCGGCACTGTTATCCCTTCCCAATTACGCTGTAATTCGACAGCAAACAACATAAATTGACCAATATTCGGTCTCGGGCTGGGTGGCTGGATCGCGTGCTTGCTCTGTGTGCACCGTAAAACATTCTAACACACATTTGCGCATGCACACACACACACACACACACACGTTCGAATCACCTGATAGAGAGATGCATAATTAATCATCGCTATTCAGAGCGATTCCAGAACGCAAAACCCGAGGCGCGCCGTGCCAGCCGGCCTTTCCGCCGAAACGCATGGAAATTAATTTCGATGAAATTTCTGCAACCACCACCCCATTCCCTCCCTTGCTACCACCATTTACCGAGCACCCTTTACCCACGCGAAGGAAAATGAGGTTCTGCCCTAGTGACCGGCTTCCAAGCGGTTTTCGTGGCTGTGGTTTTCGCCTGTGCGCGACCACAGCCGACCAGAAGCGCCTAAATGTATGCGCTAAATCAGGGGTTTTGCGATGCTGCTTACTGGTGCTGCGGCCCCGCCAGCCTGTGAAAGAAGAAGGGGAAGGAAGGGAAGGGGCGAGTGGCAGAATTCTCCGACTGATTGGAAAATTTTCACACCATTGCATCCCGCAAAGCCAGGGCGAGCGGCGCTGCCGGGGAGGAGGCATTCGAAATTACCTCTTTTCTTGTTCCGCTTACGCCGCTAGCCATGACCAGCGGGACGCAGCCTGCCGTGGTATGCGTTGTAGAGTGTGTTTCGACAAGGTTTTTCGCGTATGTGTTTGTGTGTGTTTGATTTTCTTCTTTTTTGAATATTCCTTTTTTTGCTTTGCTTTTTTCGGAATAGTACCGATAACGGGCCACAAATTTTCTAGCCGACTTCACAGCGGGCCGCCATTTTTCCCATCCGCTCGGTTGCATCGGATTGAATGTGAAAATCTGCGCACCCGAAAAGTGACATTTGTAGTTCGAGCTACTGTCAAGAAAAAAAAAAGAAAAAAAAACAGTGAACCTCCAGGCTAACCGGGTCAGCAGGTACCCGATTGGAAGCGGCTGGCACCAGTGTCACAAAAATTATCAATCCAAAAAAAAAAAACAAAAAAAACAAAACAAAAACTTCAGGAAGCAAAAGTAAAACGTGGTACACCCTTCCCCACACAGCCGAAGCACCGGGAAGCCTAAGGCGCGCAACAATCCGGTCCCCGAAATTTTGCGTGCTCGCGTCATGATCGTGCGAGCGGGAAATTTGTCGTTCGAATAAATTAAAATACTGACGCGAAAGTAAAACAGCAACAAACAAAAATCACAAAAATTGAACACTCCCAGCGGGCGTGGTGCAGCAGCATCAGCAGCACAAGGGATAAAAACCCATACATCTGCACCCTTGAGGGGGTTTGGCAGAAAGCTCGACGCGCGTTGCACAGTGTGTAGAACGGAATTCGCACGGCTCGGTTGATAAAATTCACTCTTGCGTGGGTAAGTGTGTGGTTTGGAAAACAAGAGGAAAAAAAAACAAAAAAAACATCAAACCGTTAAAAAGCAACCGTTGCGGTGTACGCTAAAATGGTATACATTTAGGCGCAACTTTATAGCATCATACACAGTGCGCCTTTTAGGTATGCAATTCGTCACCCGCTAACAGTGCCGCCCCCAGTTACATGGAAAAGGGAAAGGCTTTTCTGTTAGTATTTGATGAAACTAAAGCATACCGACAGCCAGCGTCACCAGGTTCGTGACCGGACCGGAGAGCGTCTCGGTCGGTCTATTTTCCTTCCGATCATCCATGCATCCCAAAGCAACCGGCCGAAAGGCTGCGAACACCTGCAACAGTTTTGTCATCACTGATTTGATACACTGTTTTGCTATCGGTTACTTTTCCATTGGTGGTGGTTTTATTGTGCTGTCATTGTTTGCTCTTGGCTCGCTAGCAGCTACTGCTTTGCCCAGGGCCATTCATTTCCGCAGCGGAAATCAGTAAAAATAAATAACGAATCGTTCCTTCCTCTGTTCCCCCATCTCCCCATCCTGGCAGAGAGAGAGAGAGAGAGAGAGAGAGAGAGAGAGAGAGCAAACGCATTCACCGGTGGTGGTGTGGGTAAGAAATGAAGTATAAATATGAAGAGCCACAGCCACCGGAACAACAGTTCTGTTTAAAATCGCTCTCTTTCCCTTTCGCCTCTGTTCTAGTTGCACTGGTCGATGTCCTTTTTATCTTGCGCCGGCACAAGACACAACGAGCGGACATAGACAAATGCAACTGCAACGCACACACACACACCCACACACGCGCATGAAGAAGCAAAATCGGGACGTATAAAAAAAAAAAAAAAAAAAAAAAAAAAGTGGCGAGAGAAATACAATCGTGCGATCGGTCCAGAGCGTCGCGTAAGCGGACAGATAAGCGAGACCAATTTGCCCAACTGTGTGGTACACATTCACACATGCAACGGGACGCGATAACATGTGAAGCGTGGATAGGTGCTGTGAAGCGAACCGTGGCAAGCCGCTCCAGCGGCAAGGCGGATGGTAGTGGACCCCCACCAATCCTCCCTCCTCCCGCCCTCCTCCTTCTCACCCCTTTCCCGCTCTGGCGGTAGGCGGTTGCATATAACGCTTTCCGTGCGTACCAATAATTATTCCAGTTGGAAAAATAAAACACTTTTTAAATTAGCGCGCATCAATTTACAATCGCCCGGCCGGGCTGCGGGGTGAAGGGCATTTTTCATTTCGCTCGCCGGCCGGCACACCGTTTATTGATGGCCGTTGTTTTTGGCTGTGGCTTTGGCCGGTGCGAGCGGGATCGGAAGTGGGAAGGGGAGGGCGAGGCGAAATTGGTGAAATAAATGGAAAGGAAACGGGCGTGACAATTGCCCAGTCGCTCGTGCGTTGGCGCTGCAGCGAAGTGCCGATTAGCGTCCACAGTGGGGTTCCATTTTTTAACTTCTTTTTTTAGAAAGTTGCCTTATCGTTGATGGAGAGATTTTTTTTAAATTTAAGTTTTAAAATTTAAATGAAATAATATATTTCTTAAAACATGGTTTTGTAGCAAGCGTTTGTTTTGCAATTATTATTTCCTTTTTTTATTTATTGCATTATTCATTAAAAGCCTGAAGGTATGCAAAGTAACACGTGACAAACAGCGTTCTTCGAACATGGTGTTTGATTATTAGTAAATAACACACACTGCGTTGAAAAACAAGACAAACTTCAAATGATTTAACAAAACAATGTTGTAGCAGCTTTGAGCTCGCGTTGGCCAGGGTGGCCTTCAAGCATCGTTTGACGAGATAGGCAGAACTGAAGTGGATACTGTTTCACTTGATCTTGATCGCTTGATCGTCCAGATGGTCATGGAAACCGTTGAGAGGTTTTCCCTACAGGAAGCGTTGGAGTTTAGAGGCCTTACCTTAGGGTAGGAGGACGTAACTATACTCTTTAAATGAGAAGTCCTTTCGTTTTTTTTAGCTCCTTCCAACCAGCATCCGGTGAGATAGGTGTATCTGTTTGCTTCCAACCTTTAGATTGCCACCTTATAACGGTTTTGCATTGACCACCACCTTCCTCGACAAAGTGCAGGTTTTAGCCGATCCAATTTTGGCAACGCAATTCGATTTGTGACACTGTGACCAGCAACCCGAGCTGAACGAGCCAACCACACGCCACACAACTCCACCACTAATCCTATTGCCGGCTTGGCTGGCTCGCTTCAGGCCGGGCTCCTTTGCATCCGATAAACCCTATCGTAGCGTATCGATTCAACGGTTCCAGTTCCGAGGAATATCTTTTGTGTGTGTGTGTGTTTAGTGTGCGGTTGGCATTCACCTCCGAACGGGCTGTTAAGAAAGCAGGACCGGAAAAACAAACACATTCCCCCGCAGTTCATTTCGTTGGCAGATCGATTAGGGTTAGTTGCGGGGGGCGCAAACACTTTTCCCAGAAGCTCGTGTATGAGTGGTTGCCGGATGGTGGGTAGGCTGTTGCTCGGACTTTACATCGGACCCGGGTGTTTCCTCCTGCTGCCGATCCGATGCCCACACCGCTGACAGCTGACCGGGCGTCTCCATCTGTACGAACGACTGGGCGTCTCCATCTAGATGAATGACTGGGCGGCTCCATTTGTACAGGGGAAAAGCCATTTACACAGGGTTTTGCATGTGTGTGTGTGTGTGTTTTTTTTTTAATTTCTTTCCCTTTTTCTCCCGTGAAGCCCCCTTTCTCTCTCTTCCTTTACAAGACGCTTGCGTATGAGTGATGGTTTATTCGTAATGAATTACAAAGCTGCTGCCGTTCGAGCTTACGAGCTCAGCTCGCTCCTTCGAGCTCCCAAACCCCAGCCCCCCTCGCCCCCCTCCCGAATTGGTCCGCAATCGTGCTGGAAACGGTGCAAATCTGTCCCCTACGCAAAAATGGGTTCGGATTTGTAGTGCACCCTCTGTTTGGAGGGTGGGATGCGATTGGCCCCGACACCCTCTTAAAGAGGATTTTACTTGATACCCCCAAAATGATGTGTTTCGAGCAGCCAAAATTTGTTCGCTTTGGGTTTTCTTTTTAGCTTTAAATTCCTCTACACAAACGCACACACGCACACACGCACACACATCTCTGTTTGCTTACTTGCCTTTTTGCCGCAATTGTACTGGTGTGTGTGTGTGTGTGTGTGTGTGTGTGTGTGTGGGTGTGTGGGTTTTATCCCTTGCCGTCCAAAACCACCCGCAACCACCTTCCCACCCCATCTTTTTCTTTATCATTTTCTCCCGTTTAGAAAAAAAAAAAGAAGAAGGAAGCAAAAACTACTTCACCTTCAGCCAGTGAAACATGCAAATTCAATTACCGGTTGGATCTCTCATCCTCTTCCTCTCCCTCCCCTCTTCGCGCACCTACCTCAACCCTCGCCTTTCACTAGGGCAGAATTTTTCCTGCTCTTCTGCTAGCCTCCGTGACGCTGCTCGCTTTTCGGTTGCGTACATTGCGTTTGCCGAAGCAAACCGACCAACGGACCGTTCTTGTGTTATAGGTTGTGCCAAACATGGTCCCACACACACACACACACACACGCCCGGTTTGCTAGGCAAACAGCTTTTACCTAAAACACACACACGCACACGCACAAGCGGCTGTATAGAGCGATTTACATAGCAAATGAACAAATCTCTTGGTCGCTCTCTTTCTGGGTTAAGGTTCGCTTTTTTTTTTGTGTGTGTGTATGTCCGTCCCATCCAAGAGGGGCTAAAGAGTTTGACCCTCTTGTTTGCTCATCGTTTTGTGGAGCTTCGATTTGGAGGACGACACATGCTTAACCCTCTTTACCGACGGGAGGAGTAGAAAGAAAGCGATTGCAACCAGTGACCGGAGGGCCGGTGGTTTGCTAGTGTTGCCGGACACAGCTCTGACCCATCGAAGGGCGGACGAGAACATCACCGGGCGCACGGTTTAATTAAAATTTTATGAGACAATTTCAAAACAAGTTCGCACAGTTTTGCATTAAGGGAGCATTTTTTTTTAACTTCTGCTGGACAGCCAGTGGTAGCCATATGCAGCCCAGTTCGGTATGCCAGTGTGGCTTTGGGTGCGTTTTTTATTATTGGATTAGCTTTGTAATTTCCATACCTACCGGCAGTGTCATCAGATGCCCTCCGGGCATGGCATGGATGACATTCAGCATGCCGTCGCATCAAAACCACTTGACACAGTGATACAGTTTGGCGAGGCGAGGCCGTCTTCAACTCATTAGTAATGCTGTGGCTTTGGGGCTGTTGTGCATTCTGGGCAGGATCATGTTGAAATTGGTCATGCTTTCAGACCATTCTCAGTTATGTCTGTGTGTGTTTGTGTGTGTTTCAAGGCATGCAGAACAATTGAGTTGAGCTTGAGCTGCAACGAACGAATGACATTCAGTCGGCACGCAAACGGCCCAACCATCGCTATCAGCAACATCCTCATCATAATTATCATTCCTTTGCGACGACGACGAGATGCACGAGTCAATCGTTCCTATGCCAGGCAGCAGCCGGAACCTCCTCCAGTGCGCGTCCCTGCTGAGCTTTGCTGCTGTTAATCGTTTAAAATGCTGCTCGAACACAGTGCACGAGCGTCGTTTCAATACGGCATAACTTACCGCTTGCCTTTTTACGCGTGCACTTTGTGTGCAGTTGTCGGCGCTAGATTTCATGTACGATTCGAGCAGTTCTGCTAACAAACCAGCCTAAAAGTAGGCAATCCTACAGCCGATGCCCAGCCTGCGTTTAAGCAGGCCCGTCAGTGCGGGTTGCATAGCTAGCGGAGCTCCGACGCCGACAGCTGGTGCACGCTCGCGTACGAGAAACGGATATTACGGATTTTGCATAGTTCCAGGAATGCAACCGAGCAGCTCCGATGTGGCACTAACAGGACACACACACACACACAAGCTGTTGGTGTGGCTGGGAAACAAGTGGACCCCGACCCTCATCCCCATTGCTGCACACGGTTACATTCTATCTTGACGGCAAACGAAAAGCAATCAAATGAAACTGGAGCGTAATCTATAGACCGTATGAAGGACTGCTGTATGCAGGGAACAAATGAAGCGTTGGGGTCAGTTGAGGCAAATGAATAAAAAACAATAAAACACACACACACAGTGTCATATTTTACCCGTTCCATAGGCCGATTACTATCAGCTTTCTGTAGCAAAACGAGACAGCGCAGGGGCAAAGCTTAAACGTAAGTCAATCGTGCCGTGCCGTTGTAGCAAAAGCTGTCAATATTTTATTCATAACGATCCTTCCCCTCACTCTCCTCCTCGCTCCACCATTACGATAGGATTACGGAAATAATAGCAAACAGAAAAATGAAACAAAACCACCGGCTCAGCGCGCTTCTCCGCACTTGGCCGGATTTGCGCAAATTATTAACGATACTTTCCACTAATCAACTCGCGGTTGCGGAAAATTATTTCCATTAATTCCTCTCCCTCTCTCTTTCTCTCGCGGACACGGACAACCCGCACTGTGCACCCCCGCGCCATTGCCTTCGATTTGATTTCAATCCTACAGAAATTAAGTTTCACTTGAGCCGGTGCACCCCTTTTGTGTGCACTAATTATTGTAATTAAGCTTATGGATATTAATGTTGAGGTGACCTTTTCTATGCCATGGGCTGCCATTTTTTTATTATTATTATTTTTTTTTGCAATCCGTCGCTGTGGTTAGCAGTGCAATGTTTTTTTTTCTCTACTTTTGTATGCATTTTTGTGTGTGTTTGGTTATTATTGCAAAAAACGGCATCACATACGGCTGTACATTTCAATTTCCATATCATGCTTTTTATCACATTTTAAACGGTGGCAGCATGATTCGGTGGAAAATGGTAGGCAAATGGCGGCACCTTGCTTGTCCCTCCCACCCTTTTGCTGGATGATTGAAATTGGTCCGCTTATTGATACATTTTATGGGCACAATTTTCTTTTTTAATAATATACAAAAGTGTAAAAAAAACTCAAAAAATACCATCCATCATCCAGAAACGAAACGTCCGGCTGGGACGGTCCCCATGTTCGGCACTTCATTCCCGCAACCGGATGTAGCAGCTTATCATTATCCGTTCCGGGTTTCCGGGGTTTGTGGAGCGAGCGTTCGGTGCTACACGGTACACGGAGCCGCTTCTCGGAAGGAACCCGATTGCTCGCTCGAGAAGAAAGGGCAACAACGGCAAGCAAACTAGAACAAAAAAAGCTCCACCCGGGACACCTCTTCACGGCGCTCTGCAAGCAAGCATTGGGCATTTCGCTGGTCCCGGCTGCTTCACGGCGAACCGTTTTGCGCACCACTGCACTGCTCAGTTCTGCTGCCGATGAGTGGTGGATTGGGAAAAAAACAAGCAGGAATTGTGTTGCCGCTTTTCTTCGAAAACACCTACTCCCGTATGGCGAGCTGTTGGGGCATTGGATTTTGTTTGCCGAATATTACTGCTATCGAAAAGCCGTTCCAGAATGTCTTACTGTCTTAGGAGCGTTGTGCCTACACGGTCACAACGTGTGAAGGTAGAAGCTAAAAATATCCTTGAATTAACACGGCCATTTCCTTTCCAGATGCAACGCTTATTCCGCATTTATTGTTTGTGATGCTTATTGGTTTGATTGAAGCTAAAGTTTAGTGTGTATTTTTAAAAATCACACTAAAATGAATGAACAATAAACAGTTTGTGGTTCATTAACATTTTAAGAATGAACATTCATTTACGAGGAAACCCCTCACTAGTTAATTTGGCCTTGTTGCAGGGCTTCACAATATTGTTTTAGGTTTTTTTAAACAACGCATTCTCCTGGTGCGTCTTGAATTCCAGGGACACTTTAAAAGAACCTGATTAAGAGTCCATGTAAATGATGGAACATTTTCAGAACCCATATCGGTGCTAAAACTGATTCAATTTCCATACAGGTCTTAGAAAAGGTCATAAACCTACACTTGCGCTGGAACTGATCTTAGCCGTAATACGGTCGTGAATCTGATGCTGACCCTAACTCGGTCGTCGGATGACTCCGAACGGCTCAGGACAATTCTAAGCGGTTCCGGTCGATTCCAGATCAGTCCGACTCCGAGTTTGGACGACTTTGAATCCACACGACTTAAACTTTGGATGACTCCGTCATGGACTCCAGATGACTTCAAACTCCTCCGGAAGACACCAACTGTGACTTCGGGCGACTGCGACTCCAGGTGACTCCAGATGCCTCCGAACGATTCCAAATGGCTCCGGACGATTCCGGACGGTTCTGATCGATTCCGGATCAGTCTGACCTCGCATCCAGAGGACTTCAACTCCGGATGATTCCGACATGGACTCCGGACGACTCCATATGACTTCAGACGCCTACGGATGACTCTGATTGTGACTCCGGACGACTCCAGATGATTCCAGATGTAACCGGATGATTCCGAGCGGTTCTGGACGATTCTGAATCAGTTTGACTCAAAGTCTGCAGGACCTCACATCCAGAGGACTTGAACTGCGGATGACTTCGAGTTGGACTACGGACGACTCCATATGACTCCAGACGCCTCCGAATGACTCTTACTGTGACTCCAGACGATTCCAGACGACTTTAAATGCATCCGGATGATTAAAAGCGGCTTCGGACGATTCTGGATCAGTTCGACTCAAAGTCTGCAGGACCTCGCATCCAGAGGACTTCAACTCCGGATGATTCCGACATGGACTCCGGACGACTCCATATGACTTCAGACGCCTACGGATGACTCTGATTGTGACTCCGGACGACTCTAGATGACTTCAGACGCCTCCGGATGACTTTGATTGTGACTCCGGACGACTCCAGATGACTTCAGATGCACCCGTATGATTTCAAACGGTTCCAGACAATTCTGAATCAGTTAGACTCAGCGTCCGCACGACCTCGCATCCAGAGGACTCTGGATGACTCCGACATAGACTCCGCACGACTCCCGATGACTCTAGACGATCCTTTGGAACTGATCCTAGCCTTAATTCGGTCCTGAAATTGATCCTGACCCCATCCTGACTCTGGTCGATTCTGGATCAGTCCGGCTCCAAGTACAGACGACTTCGAAATCAGATGACTCCGATGTGGACTCCGGATCTTTCCGGACGGCTCCGGATAATGCTGGACGAATGTACCTTTCGGAGTCAGTTACGAAATTTTGGAAGTCGGAGAAGTTAATATCGGATTGTTTCAACCTTACCCAACAGCACCTAGAACTCATCCCGAAGCCATACAGGTTCTGGAACTGATCCTCATGTAATAACGGTCGTGGAACTAATTTCAACCCCTTGAACCATCCTGGAACCGATCCGGATCCAATTCCTGTCTTGAAATTGCTTTTAAACACATGCCCATGCCTGAAGCTGAGCCTTTTTTTGATCGGATTAAAATACACAGTACCTATATAGGTCTCAGCAATGGAACAATCAAGGCCTGTGGTTTTTCTTCTGTTTGTTTATTTGTTACAGGAAAATCAAGAACTGTTATGAAACAATAGGTGCACTATCAAACGCAAAAGAGAAATATTGCCATGCAAGAAACATTTCCACGACATTTTCATAGTACCGGAGCACACAGTGGCGGCCACCTGAACTAAGGCGCTTGGCATTTTCTCCTACCCTTTGACTTTGAAGTTTGCCCGACAAGTTGCTTGTTTCCCAAAGCCACAACGATTGCCATTGTATGGGTGTAAACTAAGCGGAACACATCCAAGCAACCGCTGGAAAGCAGCAGCAACAGATCCAGCAGTTTGTCGATTGCAACGATTGCAATGCAATGAGAACGAATTTGTGCGCCAAATTACTAAAAATAATTTCACTAATTCCACATGAAATGAACTCCAGCACTGTCGTCCCCAGTTTTGGCACCGCGCTAGCAAGGCCAGCCGCTGATCGACGTTTTATTGGCTGCCACGCGTTTTATGGCACTTCGGCCGGCTTCTCTTATTGATGGAATTTTTATTGTCCGCACCATTCAAAACAGTTCAGTATTTATCGCTTCAGTGGCTTGTAAGTAAGTTTGTGTTGGCTTATGCATTAGACAATTTTATTCCGCCGTTTTGTGCTTCTTTCGGTGCTTGCTTTGCTTAAGGGTGCACAAGTTTACGACCACAACCAAAAGGGAGAAGGTAACAGACAAAAACAAAACACAAAAAAGCAACAACAGCAAGGAGCTAAGATACGAAACGAACGAAAGCGCTTATCCCGCTATTGTTTTTCTTCCATTTTTTACGACCCCAAGCACACAATGGCCGGAAGCACATTTACATAAATATTTTACATTCAGCCTATGTCCGTGTGCATGCGTGCCACGGTTGAAAAAGGGCGGCAAACCCCGCGTAATAGGATAACAGAGCACACGAAGCAACGAGGGAGAAAGAGAAAGAGAGAGAGAGATAGAGCAAGAAAAAAATGGAGAAAAAAAACACAGCGACTAGTTCTGGAACCTTCACCCAGCAAAGAATTAGCAGTCAATGTAGCGGCCTGGGTGGGCCGGCCGGGTGGGGGGTAGAAGTGTAGAAGCTGCCCTAAACAAATTTCGTCCTCGACCCCTCAAGGACGAAATGAAGATGCGCGCAAAGCGGCCGGGACAAAGCATTCCTTTTGTTCACGGCGAAAGGACTTTTCTTGTGCCTGGCTCAGGATCAGGATCAGAATGGAGAGGAAAAGCTGCCGAAAAAAGGAAAACCGCCACTTGCGAAGAAAAATTTGAATGAATGCATGCAAAAGCTAACCTTTTTTTTTTTGCTTTGTCTCGTTCCTTTGCCTGTTGTTGTTGTTGTTGTTGGCTTCACCCAAACCCCAAGAAGCCACGAGACACGAACGGGAAGCGGCTAGTGCAGACCACAATATGCTGCCATTCTAGGCCACAATTGTGTTTGTGTGTGTGTGTGTGTGTCATCTTTGCGTCTAAATCGCACCACAAACGCAGCCCGAAACGGACCAGCATAATCGTGCGGCAAGCAGGACGACAAGAAAGAAAAGAAACCCTCCCCCCCCCCCTCAGTGAGACACGAACTCCCCCCGAAATGTAGTCGGGCGAATGATGCAAAATCTTTTCCACCGCTTTGGCAAAGGATTTGGTCCGTGGCGGCGAACACGCCCGAAGGAGGACCCGGTTGGTCGCACCGGTGCGCGCGCGCGCGCCACCAAGCGGTCTGCCTACCGAACCGAAAACAAAAGGTGGCGAAGGTGAAGCCGGAAACGGAGCTGAGCGATTTGCATTGTCCTAAATTCTTTGCCAGCAGCGCTCCGGGGGGTCAGTATTTCAAGGGCACAGTGCGTGGGCAAGGGCGGGGGAAGCCACCGTCCGGGAAGTGGAATCGGAAATATTTACTAAAAATCCAACCCATCGTTATCCGCCCGCTCTGCTGCTGCTTCTCGGTCGGTGGTGGCGTTGGTTTTGTTTCGTGTGGCCATTTCCGGGTTTGTTGCAGGCCGCTCGCTTCCATGCGTTGCTTCGCGCGTGCAGGATGTTTCACGGTCAGCAGGGTGAAGCAACAGCTGCCGCACAGGGGAGTGTTTGAGTGTTTGATGTTAGGAACCGATGCAAACGACCCGACAGTTAGAGCGTAAGCAACGCAGGGAGCTTTCACACTCCAGCTACGGACGCTTCATTTCGGAACATATCTCAGTCACTTGTCATTAAAATAATAGCAAAATATGCTTCGGGTATTAATTTTGATAATTGATTGAACTATACAACTAGAGCGTGTGTTCAACTGAAAGCTAGATTGATGAAAGAATGGCTGTTTTTATTAATTAAATATGAAATAGATGTTGAAAAAACAAAACATTACGATCGATTACGACATGATTGAAGTGGTCTAAAAGAACAACGATGGTGTAGTGGTGGGTGAGAGGGAAAAACATCAGGTTAAGATTATATTCCTGTACTATTCACGTTACTACAGTAAACATTTTGTTGCAAATTTCGTTGTCGAGGCTATCTTGTCCGTTTTGTTTGATTAATTCCGTTTTGATTTCAAAAAAGACAAGGGTCTCAATTTCAAAATATATTTAGAACATCGGTTTATATATGGTGGTTTGTATTCTCAAAGCAATCGTAACCTGTAACAGTTTGATAATTAATGCTTTTTACAACTGCAAGTTGACAAATTTTCACTAATAATTCATAAAACCTTAAAAACATTTAAAAATCATTCTAAAAACAGTGTAAATATTAAATTCTGTAAAACCTCTTTAAAATATGTCATTTGAGTTTTCGTAGGATTTTTTTTAATTATTAGTTTTTTTTTAAAGCAATTCTGTATTTCAAAGAGTCTTTATGTCTTTTTTAGTTATGCTACGACCCTTTTATCTGTTTTCTCGTAATAAGTGATAAAAAAAGGTTTGAAATTATTTTCAGATGTACACAAACATGTAAAATAGCACTCTGCTTTTATCATACATTTATTGCATTTATCTACCTCTTACGGATATTCCGCAAATTGAGAAAAAATACTGTGCGTTGAGCTACTGTTCGATTTTCTGGTAGGCAGAACGCACCCTAATGGGAAATTGAGATAGGTAGAACTCATCCTTAAACTGAAACCCCATTAACAAAACTCTAGTTGGAATTTTGTTAAATTCAACGAGAATTATAAGAGAATCCATATCAATCGCTAGGAGAGCACGTAGGCTTATAACTAGAAAAGCAAGGAAATTACAAATTGATTAAGTTAAAATTCCAATAAAACAAATGCTAAGTTCATTCTTCAGGTATTTTGTTGAGCATTGCTTTTGTCGGGCAATTCGACTCCCGTTTGAGAATGGCAAGACCTCAGTAAGAATTCCGCGATTAGGAAGGCTAGTTCAGGGCTTTTGCTCGGGAGTTTATCTCCCCAACTATACAGTCCACGAGACGGAGTAGGTATTATACCCTACAGCTGCATAATAGTGAAAAAACATACCTTTAAACGCTTCAAACTTGTTGAGCACAAGCCTAGCAAAAAAAAAAAAAAGATGAAGACCACCATCTCATGTGGGAGAAATAATCAAAAAAGCTAAGCTAAGGTTGTATTATGCTTTGACACATCAATAGGATAACGCACTTTTCACAAAGCACAGTGGCTCAGCAAAAATCACACGTTATACGCCTAACGTTATGCAATCTGCATGATTAAATGTGATTTTTTACTGGGTTGACTCTCCCAAGGGGCAAATGCATTTTGCACGGCAAGGAGAAAAGACACCCGCAACGATAATGGACATTGTGTTAGGTTAGTGTTTAGAATTAACGAAAAGTAGTTGAACAGAAGAAAGAATGGAAATTTCAACCTTAATTCGATAGCGCACTTCCAATCGCAACGTGAGCTGTTTCCCCCAACGGCTGACCATTACCACTCAAATTGTCATCCGTCTGCAGGCGGAATGATAAACTCTCCAGCCCAAAAAGGCCAACCACCCATCCAGTTCACGGCCGTCATAACTTGGCACCGGTCACGGTTGCAGACAACGGGTTTGTGGCGATTCGGAACGTCCCGAGCGTGCGGGAAGT